>NC_143195.1:37765000-38069166 GCF_051530095.1 Phoenix dactylifera
CTTTCTTTCGTTTTCTATATTTTTCTGGCATATTTTCCTCTTTTTTCTTTCTTCCAGTGCTTTCTATTTTTCTTTTAATGATCTTCATCTCCAATTTGGATTTTTTTTTTTCCAGTTGGGAATCTAATACCGGTTTTGGGCAGGGTGCTGGATTGATGTCAAAATATGGAATAAATGTACCAAGGGGAGTTGCCGTTGGCTCTGCTGAGGAGGTGAAAAAGGCCATCCAGGATGTTTTCCCCAACGAAAAGGAGGTGTGCTTGCTGTTTAATATATAGCATATGAGATTTTCCATCTGTTTTATAAAAAGGTTTTTTCAAATGTTAAGCGACACTGTCCTTTTGTCAAGAGTGACGATGCTTTCTTAGTACCATTCATGGAGATTCTTGAAACAGTTTCTTGTCATTTGTGTATCATTAGTACTTTATGCAGTATAGAAAATACATATTTCTTACCATAACCTTTTAGTGATGCATCAGAAACAATAGAAACAAAAGTGCAATAAAAAAAAGTAAACTGACCGCGGATATGTAATCAGCATTTGGAAATTTAGGCAAGGAGGCATCTTAATTTCAAGACATATGAAACCGGCACCATATGGTATTGCTATATATGATTTTCCAGTGTCAGCATGCCAGATCTAGGACTCGGCTATGGGATGTGGGACAAGCATGCATGTTTACATGCTCAGCCCCTGGGAACTGTGATATGCTGTGTATTGTCATTGTATTGCCATTTTTTTTTTGTGTTTACATCTTTGATTTATCTGTTTGGTACGTTGAATGCCATACTAGATCCACTTCTGATGTTGTTTCAAGTTTTCTTGAGTCAAAACTCCACATAATGGTAACCTGAACATATTTATGAAATCTCGAATGATGATGTTGTTGCTGCAGTTGGTAGTGAAAAGCCAAATTCTTGCTGGTGGCCGAGGCTTGGGAACCTTCAAGAGCGGACTTAAGGGTGGAGTGCATATTGTTAAAACTGAAGAGGTGGAAGATATTGCTGGTATGAGGGATAATTCTATTTTATATCTGCATCATCATTCCTTTTTTAAAATATCTTTATTATCAGTGTAATTGTGGAAAGATAGGATGACTCTTTTAGTGTTTAATCAAGATAAATCATCCTGTCTGGATTTATGAATTGGATAGGCTGGCAGTATATTTTGGGTATTGGAAAATGCTCAGGGAGCATGATACTGTTTGGAGGTAATGAGATCTAAAGATCAGGATCCCTAATGGAAGGAAATTCAGGGATAGGAGTTATGGTTTTGTATGTGTAAGCGCCTTGCACAAGGCTGCTGGCTGACAATATGAAAATCAAAATTCATTGGGCTTTTGGTATCTTTATTCAACTCTTATACCTCGCCAAAATAAAAATAGTAATATTTTCAAATATCAATCCTTTTCATATTAAAGAAAGGTAGCATCTACCTCAGTCTTTCCTGTCTTTTATGCATAGGGACTAGCCAGACTCACATTTTTAGATTTTCTAGATAGGCCTTACTTTCTGCCTCATTCTTCCAATGATAACACTACAACCTAAGTGATATTATTTGGGAATTGTCACTGAAAAAGGAAGAGTACATATCAAGTACCACATAATCTGGACAGAAGTGTTGTATATTGTGCTTATTTTTGTGGGGCTTGAGAAAGAGAGGGGCTTGCCATGACCAAGCATGCCATTTGGGAGGGAGGAGATATATGTTTCACCTGTACTTAAGATTCCATATAATTGAGCATATATTTTATGGAATTTGTTCTTTAAAGACTAAGAGTGTTGCTTTATTTCTTTGCTATAACTGTAAGAACATATTTTTTGAGAAATTTTATTTTTTTCCCTAGATATGAAATATAAGTCATGACCCATTCAGTATTTCTTAAAAAAATCCAGGAAAATCATATAATATATTTATTTCTTAATCTTTTATTTTGATACATCTAGAAGAGGAATCTGTGCAATCTAAGTTAAAATTTTGAAATTTGGATGCTGTCTTTTGGTGAATGTGTTGAAGTAAACTCCCTCAGCATGCCTGTTTAATCTTTTTCACTTATTGAGCCTTTTTTTATTATTTGTCAAAAATATGTTGTTTACTGAGCTTGCTTGTCTTGAAACATTTATGAATACTTATCAAGATAAATTTTGTGAAAGAATCATCTAATTCTTATACTAGGGTTTTTGTATGTTTCTACTGAATCCACTCATTCTTTGTAGGTAAAATGCTCGGCCAGATTCTGGTTACCAAACAAACTGGCCCCCAAGGAAAGATTGTGAGCAAGGTTAGGGAAATACTTCTGTTTAGACAATTATATAGGTTACCCAATTCCTTACTTCAAATTTTATATTTTCATGGTACTTGTTTTCTATTCTTGCAGTAAGTTTGATGATCTCTGGTAACATAATGCATCTTCATTCTTATCTTTAGTATTATTGCTAATACATTCTAAATTCTTAATTATATTATGCACTTCCTGAAGTTAATGGACTTATTTATGGCCCTGCTTTAGAGATGGATTAGGTCTATAATCTCTCTGGCTTTTATTTTAAGTTGATATATTTAAGAGGTGTGTAAAATTATTTCATTTGAGTCCAGTTCCACCTACCTATCAGCAGTTGGCAAGTAAGATACTCACCTAGAAATTTGTCTCTTTTTTTGGTTCCCTCACATCTTCTTTCTTACAGGGAAATAGAACATGTTCGATACACACCAGTTATGTTCTTGCAAGTTCTTGATTTGGATCCCACTACTTTTTATGCGACTTTGTCTATAGATTTGTTATTGTAGCCACTGTAATTGACTGAAGCCCAGTGACGGAATTGTTCTGAAGAATTGATACCTTACTTGAGTTGTATTTCTAGTCCTTTAGGTTAGGGCTTTATTTTGTTGTTTGTGCTTAATTGATGTATAAGGATTTATTTGATGACAAATAGGCATTACTGTAGTTGATTGGAGTGGGTAGTGAAGAAGGATCCCTAATGTTGAGCTTAAATAGTTGGGGTAAGGTTTTCGTAAAGTTTGGTTTTGGTATGTAAATCTAAAACTTGTATGCTTCAGCCGTGGGATGCATCAATTATGTTTGGTTTACCGATCATTACATATTGGTGAATGATTTATCTTGATTTATCTTGGCAATATCTCCCTGGATTCCTTTATTTTTCTGTGTGACCATTATCATGCCAGAAGGACTAAAGTCTGGGCTGTATTAGTTAAAATCTATAACAGCCAACTAAAGCCAAGTGTCTAACTAAATTGCCTCAGTTGGAATTAAACTGCATGTAAGACACTACCTTCTTGTGCTAGCTGATATTTAAGCACAAAGATTCTATTGTCATAGAAAAAGTTTTATGCAAGACGTGACAAAGTTCGCGTAAACAAATTCATGCAACTTTAATTGTATAAAGTAAAAGTTGACTATGATAAAAAGGATGCATGCAAATATCAATCCTGTGTATGAGGACGCATAAATTTTTTTTGATTCCATTGACTAGGTTTCAAAATATTTGTTATTTAAAACATTCTTCCTCTCCTTCCTATTGTAAATCATCTTCCTCCATCAACTTGTCATTGTCAGCTGGGACATGCGAATAATATTATTTGGAGGTAGCGGCTTCATAGCATATTCCTTCATCATTGCGTATGTTTCTTCGGAGAATTTATAACAAGAGAAAGCATAACTTCATTATTTGCATGTTGAGGAATAAAAAGGACTACATGGTGAATTGTGGAGCACAAGTTGAATAGTTGGTGTTAGTTCCTTTTTATCCAGTTAGGTTCTACTAGCCAATAGAGATGTGCAATGCACTTTAGGAAAAATATCAAACAATAGAAGATATATAAAACTTGAGTTTAAAAAAAAAGAAAAATTAAACTTAAAATGCAAAAACGGTAAAAAGAGTTACATAAGTAAACTGAATGGACGAAATACAGAATGGAGTTAAATAGAAGCAAAAGCAGATGTTAACTAGAAATACAAACCGAGAAAACAAAATGGAAAAGTGAGTAAATTATTCTTATGATGCAGATTTTATTTATGAATCAGCGTCAATCTATATTTACTTATATTAATCTTTCGGAACAAAAGTTCAGAAGACATGGAAACTTTTCAAAACCCTTGCCAAATTTGATTCTATCTGCATTCCAATGTTTTGAGTTTCAGCCTAAAACCAATTCGTTGTGACTGAAATGGATTATTTTTTGATTACGACCAATTTTGGCTGAAAACCATTAGCTTTACCCACTCGGCCAATTTCAGTCGTGTTTCAGTTACTTTTGACTGAAGTCGACAAAAACTGGTCATGAACACTATATTTATCCATTATTTGTCTCTTTGGTGTCATTACAGGAACATATATTCGTTCCTTTATTTCTTGGGTTAATTAATGTCACTTTCGATCAGCTTTCAGTTTCTTGTGTTAAAAGAAAGGTTCTTGGTTCATGTGGTAGCATTCCTTATCTATGCAAATTACTCATTCGAGAATTTTTTTTTTGACTTTCCAAGTCTTATAAATTCACAAGTACTTTCTGTAATCATAGCTATACCATACATAAATCAAAAGATACATCCTCCTAAGTCTTGGAAAGTATGAAATTCTATTTGTTTAATTCCCAATTAATGAAAGAATACCCGCGAACAAATATAATAAAAAGGAGTAGATGAGAACATCGTGGTTCTTACATACAGATCTATTCATGATGTTAAGCATGTGAGACAAATAATTAATTTATTTCAAGATTTAAACAATTAATTACTTAAATTACTAGTACGCTCATGAGGGGTGAACCTAGCCTAGTATTATTGCCAGTATGCCACATTCACCTGCTAACCCCCTACACACACCAAAAAAAGGAGGGGGGGAAGGAAAAAGAAAAGGATCCCCAAGAAGTTTTGAGCTGCAACTTTTGAGATATGAGATCAAGTCTTATAGGTAGTTGGGTGAGCTGAAAGGAATTCTAGTATTAATTTTCAAAATTTAAAAATTATAATGTATTTATTGGTATTGGTGTCTGGTCATGATTGTAATCATCTTACAAGATTCATATGTGTAAGCACTAAACATATTTAATTTTGTTGGCCAAAACATGTGGGTGAAATCTTAAACTTTCCTTGTCAATTATCTACGACATTATGCTGCTTCTCAATAAAGTATGTCATATCAATTAATTCATTTTACTGAAATTGTTTTAGATATATTTTGTTGACATTAAAATTTTTTATAACACCTTATTTTATCACAGGCATACTTGTGCGAGAAGCTATCACTTGTTAATGAGATGTACTTCGCCATCACCCTTGACCGTGCAACGGCTGGTCCGGTACGTTCTTGAATCAAATTCAGTTGTCTTTTGCATGAGATATATGATATTTTCATCTTTCAAACCAAAATTATAATTTCAACTTTCTGGGAGCACTTAATGTATTTCAATTTTTTCCGTAGTTAGCTATACATTTTGTGCTTATCAAGTTGGAAGTGAGTATTTACATGTTTCATTTGTCACTGTATATTTATTTTATTTTTGATTATCTGCTTTCAGTATTTGCTATATAATTTCTATTTTTGCTCAACTTTAGATGCATTGATATTTTTCCCTTGTTTGGAAGTGAATGATCAGGTAAACACTTCCATCATCTCTGCAATCAGAGCCATTTTTCATGCCCACAATTCTAGAAAAAATGAATGAATAGTTTTGATTTAGGTGCTTTGTTTACATAATTCATCTCCCTCCCTTCCTCCCTCCCTCCCTCACTTGCTCTCTCTCTCATGCACGTGCCCTCCTTCTCCCTCCCCCCCCTTTCTCTCTCTTTCACACACTCATGACTGCATGCACAAAGACATGCAGTGACACATACATTCTCATACATTATGAAGATCTATGCAATACAACCATCTCTAATTTCGGAAGTTTGAAATCAAGATTATGAAATTCTATATACAACTAGATCTTATCGTATGCTTACATTTATCGTGAATGTCGGGACTGGCTGATGAAAGAATAGCACTTTACTTACCTTAAAACATGGATTTGTGTCCTGGCCATGCTGTTGTGTGCCATATGGCATGTATCATGATGTTTGATCATGGGTATGTTACTCTGGTGCATACCAGTATAGCATTTACTTGTTCATGTTGAATTACAATTCAGAAACAACATTCGAATAAAAACAAACTAAATATCATATTTTAAGTTTTCATCACCTGAAATGTCATGTATACACAAAATAAATGGCATGTGTTATTTTGTTGGAAGTATATAAATTTTAGTTCCTATATGATGTCAAATATTTGTTTCTCCGATAAAGGTAAAATGAATTGTCCACCATTTTTAGTTCTAAAAAACCATATAAAATAAAAAAATGAAATCACTTCCTATGAAAAATTGTGCTACCTTAATGCAGTTTTTCTACAAATCATGTTTTTTTAAGTTTTTTTTTTTTTGATTTTGTTGAAAGAATTTTTGAAATGTTCTTCATTCAAAGCATGTATGGGCATTTGGAAGTTGTTTGGTTGTAACTTTAGTCTAAACTTCCTGTCCCTTTGGACAAAGAAAGATACGATGGACAAACATAAATTTGTTATGTCAGTATGTGACAAAAGATACGAACAATATGGAGCCGAGAGAGGGCTTATGCAAGGGTAACCCTTAGTCTCTTCTTGTGCTAACTATTTATTAGGCTAATGGGTTGATTATTGCATTAATTCCATATTACATGATCTTAGAGATGAAGTGTTTACAGTTTGTAAATGGCTTAATTTTATTCTTTCCCTGTAATTTCAGATACTTAACTTGAAATCTTTGACTGTCTTTATGTGTATCTGATCTTTGACTGAACCCTGGTTAGTTGTTCAATAGCATGGGTTATAGCAGTCATGAACTTTGGCTTAAGTAGAGTTTTGGAAGTAAGCTGCAATATGTGGGCTGCTGGGGGTTTACCTTATTTTGGGGCAGAAGGTGGCTACTTAGGCTGACGTAACATCATAAGTATACAGATGTAACAAGAAAATAGGAAGCAAATTAGAAATGGATGCATAAACAATAGACTGAGGAAACTTCTCTTGCATTTTTATGAGAACCTATTTTAGTGTAACATGACTTGTAAACAAGTAAAATACAATTATTTTCTCTAAAGCGTGCAATGATATTAATTGATAATCAAATAAAAACATGTTCAGCAATCTAAGTGAGTTAATGCAAAAGTTAAACTCTCTGAAGGATAAGCACAATCCAAAATTAGAAATGCATAACAAGAAATAGTCAAAGTAGTAGTGTATAGTAACTAAGGTGCTTGGGCATGATTGAGAAAGACATGGAGTTTATAATCTGGGTGCCTAGTGTATCTAATACCTGTTATCACCTCAAAATATAGTCCAAACCTGTCCCTTGTCATGTTTATGTACCCTCTATATGGTCAGACTACAAAAAGGGGTAGCCTAAGCTAATGAGCCCTAATAAGGTGGCTGGGGCAATGCCAATGTCTAGGCAACTCCTAGGCGGCTCGGGAGGATGCTTCTAAAAATGTGGGGTTACATTTTATGCATTGGGGCTAAAACTTGCCTTAAGCCTTCATATTTGTAAGCATCAGTTGTCAATTATAAGTGGAGAAAAGTAATATTTATGAAAATGGTTTTTTTATTAGAGAAAAATATTTTAAGATGCTTCCAGTTTAAATCAATACAAGCTTTTATACAACATCTCTATTAGTAACAAAATTGCAGAATGAAACAGAATAAATTCATATCATGCTACTGCTCATGCTTATACAGGGATTGTTCATTGCAAAAGTTCTTTGTTCATGATAAAATCAGTGAGGGTCAAATTGGAGGAACCAACTCTTAAAAAATTTCTTCAAAGTTGGTTGTTCTAATAGGAAAAAATAGTTGAAAAAGGTTGGGCTGCCAGTTTAAATCTGCATAGATTTTTGTATACAATCAATAATCAATTCATATTAGGTCAATGTGCAAGATTATATTCAAGATTATAGAAAGCTGCTGTAGTATGTGGGTGACTACTGCATAATGCCTAGGTGGTTTGCAGGTGCCTAGAAGGAACTTAGGCAGAAGAAGAGGAAGAGGATAGGAGGAACAAGAATTGGCGAAGGTGGAGGGTTAGGACAAGGGGAGGGAGGATGGGGAGGAGGAAGAAGAGGGAGGAGGAGAAGGAGAAATAGGAAGAGGGGAAGTGGAGGTGGAGCTGGAGAGAGGTGAGACAGGGTACCATGTATCACCAGCCCCACATGTTTAACCTGACCTGCATATTGCCCTGGCTGCGTATCCAGGCTGCCAGGGACTGGTGCTGGTCAGTCGCTATTGCAGGCCCATGCAGGGTGGCTGAGGGGCCATATAGCTTATGTGGCTACATATGCAGCCTTATAAACTACTTCTTAGTTGTTACAGCAGTGATTATATGTCTGAGAATTTTATGCACAGAGAAGCATACTGCTCAGCATAAAATAGGTGAGAGCCGACCAGAGAGATCTGGCCATAGGATTTTACTTCAGAATCTGCTTAAGAGCAATGAACCACACTACTAGTTGGCAGAAAACTGTATAGGTTAAAGTTTCTTATGAGCCTGATCAAAACATTTGAGAACTGAAAAGAAGCGCATTTTCTGGCAGGAGTCAAGCTGCAGGGTAGTGCTCAGCTACCTCTTAAAGAGGGGAAATTAGAGAAGCTTTTGAGTGATGAAGGGTTTTCTTCTGAAGTTAACAACATATAGTAGGATATAAAAACTTTTCATGAGGAATTGAGTGGCGAATATTTGGCACCTGAACCTTGCATCATATTTGAGTAGCAATCACACAACTTTTGATGGAAGTTGGTGTCTTGTTATTTTCTTAAAATATTTTAATTAATTTAGGGAGTCAGCCTATGTCATTCATGCCCACTAGAATAGGAAGAATTATGATGCTTGCTCACCGATCTGTTTATAATTAATTTATTTTGTTTGTTCAATGTTCTAACTGCAAAAGAGAGTTCAAACCTTCATGATTCTGTTAATTGTTGCTGATTTGGAAAAATTAGTGTGCCAATTTGCACCTGCCTGTATCCACCTTATTATCATTGCACTGTGTTTTCAAACGTACATATAAACCGAACTGTTAGCATTAAATCATGGATGTGGATGGAATTGTTTATTCCTTTTCATTGTTCGTTTATTTATTTACTTTCATGTGGTCTTCATATCAAGGCTACATTATCCATTGAAGTTATGAATCTTCTGCTGTACTTATCTTGTCTGAGTTGTTATCATTCTTTTCAGCTCATCATAGCTTGTAGAAAGGGAGGAACTAGCATTGAAGATCTTGCGGAAAAGTTTCCTGACATGATCATCAAGGTCATCTATATTTTTGTTGTTGTTTATTAAAAAGCACCTTTGTGAGATGATTAGTATGTTTGGTTTGTTATTTCTACACAGGTCTATATTAATTTCAATAATTTAGTGATTCTAGGTTGGTATAGTGATATGCTAAATTTCATTTCTTTCAATGGCAAGGTCCCGGTTGATGTTTTCAAGGGAATCACAGATGAAGATGCCGGAAAAGTTGTTGACGGTTTAGCACCTAAGGTAGCAGACAGAAATGCTTGCATAGAACAAGTGAAGAAGCTTTACAAACTCTTTTGTGAATGTGATTGCACGTTGTTGGAGGTAACTTGATCATAGAATTTCCATTTAGCTGCAAAAGTTCTTTGTGAATGGTGTCAATTTTAATGCTCTTTTGATTCTCTAGCTATCATTCCTATTTTAACATTGGAAGACTTCTGTTGGTTAGATAAATCCAATTGCCGAGACATCTGATAACCAGCTAGTAGCAGCTGATGCAAAGTTGAACTTTGACGACAATGCTGCTTTCCGTCAGAAAGAGATATTTGCTCTCCGTGATCCATCCCAGGAAGATCCTAGAGAGGTGTGACACATTCTACTCATTTTGGTGAAGTTGTTAAGCTCTTATAAAAAATATGCTTGATGATTATAAGTAAACAATCAGTCTTTCTGCATGTGCAAGTCTAAAAATTCTGTGTTGCTAATTTAATATAATTGCTCGCCAAAGAAACATATCATGGCCTTTTATTCCTTGCATTTTATTTTCTGAGATTCTCTTTTCTTTTTTCAGGTTGCTGCTGCCAAAGCCGATCTGAACTATATTGGATTGGATGGAGAGATTGGATGTATGGTTAATGGTGCAGGATTGGCTATGGCTACAATGGATATAATAAAATTGCATGGTGGTACTCCTGCCAATTTTCTTGATGTTGGTGGAAATGCGTCAGAAGGCCAGGTGCGATTGTAGTTCAACATCTATTGTTACTTAGCTGTAAAGGTGCCTAATCAATGTTTTTAGTATCTATCCTTAACTTGAGTAGCTAAATGAAGAAAAAATATCTGTAGATTTATTATTGGCTGTTGTTTATGAGAATGGTAAATAGATTTCTCAATGGAGCATCTTATTTTTCAAGATGATAATTCTCATATTAACATCTAGATGCTTTGTCTTTCTGTTGGTTAAATATGAGCATGCTTTATGCATCATTCAAGAATCAAGATCCATTCCCTGTTGATATGTCTAACTTGATAAGTTGTTCATCAGGTGGTTGAAGCATTCAAAATATTAACATCTGATGACAAAGTGAAGGCGATTTTGGTCAACATATTTGGTGGAATCATGAAATGTGATGTGATAGCAAGCGGAATTGTTAATGCAGCCAAACAGGTCTGTTTTCTGTTTAATGTGTGTTTTCGTTTTTCCAGTTTTGCAGTAATATTTTGCTTCCCTTTGTGCCAAGTAGATCTATCACTATGTTAGTGAGAGCACTCTCGTTGTTGAGACTATGCAATGTCCTTAAGATCAGAAGGCAGCCTAACATATTCTCCCACTTAAAAAAATATGGATGATGTACTCTTCTTGATCAAAATGATTGTGGCAGAAAATTTATTCCATTATTTGACACATTAGTCAACAGAGTTGATTATGAAAGATGCAGATTTAGAATCTGATGATTGATTTTTAGGAACGCAAAATGTTAACAAGGCCCTGGATCATAACAGCTTCCCATGGGCTGAGAGGATCATAGTTTTCACAAGAAGAAATGTAAGCTGAGTGGATCATACTTCGATTTTCAAGGGAAAAAGGAAAATCCTTTACCTATTTCTTCATGCTCTTAATTCTTCCTGACAGTTTGTGTGTCGTTGAATTTGCACTTAAATCTTTATTTGATTAGGCTGGACCTTTTGATTATTTCAACGCATAGGCTGCCTGAAGTTGTTCCCACCATGAGGAAGCTTGCTACTCTACTCAAGGAGCCATCCTCTGATTGCATTATAATAACCTTACAATGACTGGTTCATATTATGCTTGTCATTGCACGCCCCTAGTTTTATTTACTTTGCACCATTCTGAGCCATCAATCAGTGTTTGTTTTCATGCTTATGGTTGCCATCCATAATGAATTTAACCTATGTTTCTTTTCCTATAATTGCCAGGTTTCACTGAAAGTACCCGTGGTTGTTCGCTTAGAAGGCACCAATGTTGATCAGGGGAAGAGAATTCTCAAGGTAGATAATGATATGTTTTTTTATCTTTTTGTTATCTACTCTATTTTATGCTCTTAGTTCTGATGTCTGTCGTGAAGGAACCGAAATGGCATTGAGAGTTTTGTTATTCATTATAATTTGCAGGAGAGTGAGATGGCCTTGATCACGGCAGAAGATTTGGATGATGCTGCAGAGAAAGCTGTAATAGCCGCGTCAACCTAAGAATTACTAAGACCAATATGATTCCTGTTTTTTTTTGTTTTTGTTTTTTTTTTGTTTTTAAAAAGAAGAAACCCGGTGCTCCGATGATTTGCTAGGAGCGCTCACTGCATTTTTGGGAAATGTTCTGTCAAGAATTTTCACGTGTCATCTCGATGCCAACCCTTTGAATGAAGTGGTTTGGTTCTAGGAATAATGAAAGCTGACCGGTAGGGGAGTTCTTGGGGTCCATGGCTAGATCAGTATGCTGTGGCTCTTCAACATTATTGGTCATGCAACTTTTCTTTCTTCCCCAAATAATTATTTTTCTTCAATTAAAGAAATGAGGTGAAAGACATTGGGACAACATTATATTTCAGATGTGCATGTGGGTCGGGTGTATATGAAAAATTGAAGTGAACTGGGTTGGACGTGCAACAAAATTTTGAAAAGATTTGGAAGCTTAGGAACAGTATGGCAGCCATGGATGTAGAAATTGTGGTTGAACGCAGTTTCTGGTTTTGTTCTTGAACTCTTCGTGCGAGTCGTGCACTATATATATATATATATATATATATATATATATATATATATATATATATATATATATATATATATATATATATATATATATATATATATATATATATATATATATATATAGTGGGTGCGAATACATCAAAAAAAAATCAAAAGAAGTCGTGCACATTTTTCAATCACAGCTTCCGTTGGCTGGCAATTCTCCACTTGGACCAAATGGCAGCCATAAGAATCCAATCAAAACCACTCTTTTTTTTTATTTTTTTATTAGGATGGATGTATCGCACAGTGTAGGTACGGATATTTAAAAAAACAAACAAAATTATTATTATTATTATTATTATTATTACTATTATTTTGGCTACAGCGGCTAATTTATAAATTACGAATGCATCTAATAAATTTAGAAAACAAAATATTGCCGAGCGTCTGAGGTAGCTCTCCATCTTCAGCACATGGGCGGCTACCTAATCACGCTTCTCAGCAGCCCGAAGTAGATGGGCAGCGGGCGCCAGAAAGATTGGTTTAAATGATTTGTGTGCACTTGGTGCTCAAGACAAACGGTCGTTTCTATTCACGTGAGAGGTGACAGAACACCATTACTTGGTGCTCAAGACAAACGGTCGGTTCTACTCACGTGAGAGGTGACAGAACGCCATTAGAGGCCTCGGAAAAAAATAAAAAAAAAAACGTCCACGCGCGTGCGGCCTCATCGTTGTTGAGTTCTCACGTTTGCGAGCGTACACTTCTACTTCGGCATGAGAGATAACGCATGCAAATGTTTAGGTGAAACTTTGACAGAATGGATGGAGCTACAAGATCTTATAAGTGGAATGAGGGTTTTACACAGTATCAAATATCAAAGACAATGGCTGCAAAATGAAAATCTAAGCTTTTCTCTCTCTCTCTCTCTCTCTCTCTCTTCTTGCAACTTAAAATCTCAAGTAGCTGTTTTAAATTTCACTCTACAACCTTCATCTTTGAATCCGGTACTTGATGATCCAAAATCTTCTCGTGCCACCTTATTGGTATTATAACACCAGCTTAGTATATTTGAATATTTTTTGAGAAAAGTAAAAAAAAAAAAAAAAACTGAACATTTCAACCCAACTTCTTCCAAGTTCAATATTCTGGAGGGTAACATGCTTTACCTTGAATTGTAAACAAGAGATAATAGTCATGATATTTTTTTAAACTTACAATAAGCAGATTGGCACTGTCATCACTATAGTAAATGCTGCGGTCTCAACTTACACTAGTAATTACTTCTCTCTCATTGAGGCCCTCTGCCGAGGGATTCTGCTATCCCTTTGGAAAGGCAGTAGGCGACGGACTGGATGGTAATCATAGGATTAATCCCAAGGGCAGTCGGCAGCACACTCCCATCACACACAAAGAGCCCCTGTGCCTCCCAACTCTCCCCTCTCTCATCCACCCCACCCTCTTCCTCGCTCACTCCCATCCTACAGCTCCCCATTTGATGAGCAGAGCCATAGATGGTCCACAATTCACTCCGAGACCTCGGACCCCCCACCGCCGTAATCCCATCCAAGAACTCCTCCAAGTCCTCCTCCTTGATACCCTTGCATTTGATCCTCTGGCCGTCGCTCCGGTGAGTCCCCACTTCCACCGCACCCGCCGCCGCCAAAATCCGCAGCGCCCTCCGCAGCCCCTCCCTCATATTCTCCCTATCCAAACCATCGAATCGGTATCTCACAATCCCCTCCTCCCCCTCCACCGTCCCCGAGCCGCGATCTCGCACCAACGCAAAGAGATGCGCCGTCCGGCTGTATCTCGCCATCCTCTCCTTCATGTCCCGTCCCGACACCCAGGGGACCAGCGTCGCAAAGGCGGCAGGACCCAGCGCAGGCGTCTCGATGATCGCCCGCAAGCTCGCATCCGAATCCTCCTGCGCTCTCACTTCGTGCAGCGACGTGATGATCCCTCCCTCGAAAGCCCTGCCCCGGAGGTCCGACACCGAATCCGGGAAGTAACCCCATGCAAGAGCTGCCGGGTGGAGGCGGAGGTTCCTGCCTATGTTCGGATTTGCCAGCCCGCTGGCGATCATCAGCGGCGGCGTCAAGAGAGAACCGCACGCTGAGATGGTCACTTTAGCTTCGATTTCTAGCTTCTTCGTGACCTTGTGGCTCGAAGATCTGGCAATCAGTCCCACGCACTTCTTCCTTTTCTTCTCCCCCGGCTCGTTCTCTACGAATACGAATCTCTCGGCCTTGCATCCCGTTAAGATCGCCGCGCCGCAATCGACGGCATCCACCAGCCACGTTGCATCGGTCCCACGCTTATCTCCTGCTCGGCAGCCGTAACAGCAGCTGCCGCAGAAATGGCTTTCCGAAGAATTTCTCGGCACGGAGTCTACTCGAAGACCGAGATTCTGACAGCCTTTGCGGAGAACCTTGTTCTGAAATCCTTCTTCGCTGCAGCTCTCGGTGACTCCGAGTCTTCTACAGATCGCGTCCATTGCTGAGAGATAGTCCGTGCTCGTGAAGAGAGGAAGCTGACGCTCTTCCGCCCATTCCCTGAGGACATGGTCTGGTGTCTTGATGCAAGCCGCCCAGTTCACAGCAGAACCACCCCCGACGGTGGATCCAGCCAGGAGCATCACCTTCCCGTCGACGGTGCTATGAATTCCTCCAGACTCGTACAGTTCGTACATGGATGGGGCTTCAATGGAGGTGTAGTCTTCCGACGTGAAGTAGTTGCCTTTCTCGATGACTATAACCTTGCGGCCCGCGCTCGCAAGAACTGCAGCGGCAACTCCGCCGCCGCAGCCGGAGCCAACGATGGCCACGTCGCATCTAATTCTGTAGATGTTTTGCATGGGGTCTTGGGAGACTGTCAGGCCTTTCTTGGTGAGTGATTCGAGAAGGGATGCATCGGTTTGATCCATGGTTTCTATGATCCCCTTCTCAAGAGGCCTCTCTGTTTGAGATTTTCGCGGCTTTTCTTCAGTTGGTAAGCTATATCCAATTGCATTCCATGACAGGTTCTCAGAGTTTTCGTTAGTCTGGAGGGAAGAAAAAGAAACACCGCCATGTAGAGAAGAATTTCTGCTGAAGAATAATTAAATACAAAAAAAGACTCCGCTAATTAAGAGTTTTAGCTGCAATTCTTCAGTTACTGCAGTCGATCATAAATAAGACGACGAAACCAGTAAGTGTGATAGCTATTGCTTCTCCTGACTAGCTTTCAACCATAGTTTCTACGCCTGGGCAAAGTGTTAGTACGCATCTATTTCGTCTGAATGATATAATTAGTTCTCTTTCCAGTTCATTGCTTTATAGATTCGACTTTCTTATCAATAAACTCACTCTGAAGGAGGCAAAATGGAAGGGATCTTTTCTAATTGGGTAAGCACATAAATCATACCAATTGTAAGGAAGCAGTGGTTCGATATTTTGGTTTTCTCATACGTAAGCTGCAACAGAATAAAAAGTTGACACAATCTACAACATCAGAGAAATGGGATAAACAGCTCTTCAGGAATCAGAGGTATCACCCATGTTCGCATGGTTGAAGAAGTAATGTGTAGGTAGGTTCCTATCAATCTATATCAAGCATCAAGAGAAAATGGTAATTAACAAAGATAACGTAACATATAATATCAAAAACAGTTAGGCAGTCATGTCATGATCTTATCAGCAGGCAGAAAATATAAATAAAATAAATTAAAGATATGTGACCACTGTACTGCGATTGATTGCTTTGGTTAGAATGATGCATAAATAATTCAAATCATCAGTGTGAAGCCAGGATGGACAACTGGCTACTGTTTGGATTTTTCTGTTAGAAGATAGGGACTTCTTTTTGAGCGGCATCTCCTGATTGGGGTGTGGGCTTGCATACACTTTGGACATAACTTCATGACAATGATCTATTGGCAGTAATCTTTTGTACATTCTCAAATATAAATATATGATGACTACCTCATGATATAGGTAGAAAAGGTTCTCCACAAGTTTATCCTGCATGCAAATTTGTGCCAATCTGTTGAATTATTTAGAAGAACTTCATCCTTTCATCCTCTGAATTTATTTCAATTCTGAAAGGGAACATGTTTTTTTTTTTTGATAGTTTCTAGCATTACTAGAACCCAATATATGAGTTATTTGAAAATCTCTGTGATCTTACCAAACTGCATATTTCAAATCATATTTCTAGATCAAAATAGATACTTCTGTTTTGCTTTCTTTTGTTTTTTTTTTCTTTTTTACTGCTAAAGTTTTAGCATATTTATTCAAATATATTTTTATTAATTCAGGTTAGTTTGCGTTCGCTGATTGCATTCTTGAACCCTGACTTGGTCAATGTTTTATTGAGAAGGCATATGAAAGAAGGGAGGAACTTCAGAAGATAATATCATTCCTAGAACATAGAAGAAAAGACAAAATAACACAACTTCAAAGTCCAAGGTCAAATGAGCCGGCATTTTAATTTCAAAGACTAACAGAGCTCTTTCTTCAGAAGGGAAAACAAAGTTAAAGGAGCTCTAGGAAGTTTACCATTGAATAAAAGATGTGGAAGCAGAAGACCTTGACCATCACAAAAACCATCCTCAGAGGAATAAAAAAATTTTCCTTGTTCCATCTCTTAAGAACCTCTTCCCTCTTCTCCACAGGCATGTCCGAGAACTTGTTGATGAATGGGAATCCCCCACGGAGGCTCAGGGGCCCACAGAGGACAAGCGTGCCCAGCTTGGTAGCAAGGAGCCATAGAACCAATTTGACCAAAAGAACAGCCTCTCTCAGGCCTCTCTTGACCAATAACTCTGCAACCTGTTTTTTTTTCCCTCAATAAGAGCTCTGATATAAACAAGAAGCAAAGGCCAAAACAAATAGATAATGATGTACTGCAAACAGAAACAGCTAACGAGACAATGCACCCGGCCATGGCTTCAAAATCTATTAGCATCGCTTAATATTCTATGCTAAAATTGCGTATGGACATCTTTGCGAAGAAATGCGCAAGGGCATGCGGCCATTAACCAGTAAGTAGTATACTAATCAATGCAGAAGAGTTTAACATCATGTTGTTAAAAAAGAAAAGAAAATAAAATCTCATAGAAAGGAGAAGAAAGAGAAGAAGAAGAAGAAGAAGCGTAATAGATCAATTTACAGAACAGAGAAACAGACATACCAAGTCATTCACTAGGTATTCAAGGAGAAACATGAGGCGTAACCCAAAAAATTAATAAATAAATAAGTAGTAGTAACACAAAAGCATTGATGGAGGTTGGAGGAAAGAAAATAGTGCACCTCTTAAGAGCCCAATCAATCAATATAAATGGCAATCAAAATAACCACCCAAAAAGCAGCAGCCTGAAAGAAGTGCAGGGAGAACAAAGGAAGCACCTCATCTGGTACTGGGGACTCGGCCCCGGAAGCCAGGTAGAAGGCCTGGAGGCTCTTGGTGGGTGGGTCCTCCTTGCCACTGCTGACGTGGAGCTCTTCCATTGGGAGGGAGGGTATGAGAGCCTCGCACATGGCAGCCAGTGATTGAATCTGGGAGGGAGAGAATCCATGGCTGTAGCCTCCTTCCTCCCTCCTCCTCCTCCCTCCTCTCAGCCGTGGGTGCCCTCGCCTCCTCTCCTCTCCTCCTTCCATATATATCCTGGTGGGAAAGAAGAAGGAAAGATTATGAGGGGAGTTGGTCCTTTGAGACGGGCGCAGGGTGTATATATATATATGTACACAGAATTCGGAGCTGGTGAAAAAGCTGAGAGGCAGGTACCGGAGGCCTTGAAGGTGTCGTCTTGTGCTTGGAATTTTCAAACAGAAGCATGAAGGGAAAGTTGAAACACCGCTCAAGTACGGCAGAGACTGGAAAGAACGACACCAGCATGTCACATGCTTCCCATATGGATCGGGACTGGGACTTATTTTACGGTGTTCTTAAACTTTATTTCTCGTCGTCGTCCATGTGCGTCCTGCACGGCCACAGTATTAACAACTCGTTTGGGGCGAAATGTGGCCAACGAAAAAAAATAAAAAATATATATTTATACTGAATTGAGAGGTTGTGAAGTGGTATTAGGTCTAGATCGATTTCTAACAGCGGTAAGCCGTTAACAGGAAAAAAAAAAAAAAAAACAAAAATACCAGCTGATAGAGATGGCACAACTCTTTCTTTCTTCGCCAGTGCCATCCCCGCTTCCTCCTTTTCGGCCTAATCCGCCATTTTATCTGCTTCTATTTTAGGCATCTAGGTATCTTTTTTTTTGCCTAATCCATTATACATCTAGATAAGAATTATCAGTCCTTTGTTCTATTCAAATCCTTATTAAATATCTATCCAAACCTCTCTCACAGTTGAAATTCAATCCGATTTCTACCTATTATTATAATATTAAAATCAGATTGGATACCAAAAAAATAAATAAATTTAGGATTAAATTTGCTCTGACAAAAAGGCAAAATAAACGACAGCTGTATAAATTTTTTTCTTTTTGACACACTTTAATGTTCAAAAAAAGAATTCGCAGAATTTGCACAGGTTATGTCCAAGAGTGCAGGGGGCTGAGAGAGTTGGGCATAAAACGATAGAGCAATTTGAGTTGTAAAGGAAGGAACATACATGCTAAATCTAAGAAATCCATATGAAGTCGGCAAAGTCCATGACTTACAGCCAAATTCATTGTAGTTGAGTTCAAGTAAGAACTCAACGTGAGTCAACAATTCACAACACCAACCAAATAGTGAGGGAGAAGGCTTGATGTGATCTGTCAGACATGGTCCCCGTCCTAGAGGGAAGCTGAAGTGGCACATCGAACCAACCATCTCCAAAGAAATAAATTTTACTTACAAAGTATTTGGAAAATCCTGATAGGTGCTGATGGTCCACCCCAACTGCGCGAGGAACTCAACTTGATCATTCAGTTTTAGTCTTCTCTAAAATGCAATAGTGCAGTTCTCAATACAAGCAAAATTACAACATTTGTAGAATGAGCGACTTCACTATAGATCAATATGACTCGTCATATTATGCATACAGCTTATAACTCATTCTCTTATGACCTAATTTTTGGTTCAGATAGAAATACTCTTGGTGTACATCAATAACTACAATATATTCCAATAAGAAACAGTTCATACATATGTCAAAGCCAACTGCATTGCATTTTGGGTATCGTCTCACATACCCCAAACACCTCGAGCTGTTGTTACTTTATTGTTTGGCCTTGAAGTTAGCTCATACAATATCCGTGCAAAGGTATCAGAATGTCTTCCATCTGACATGAGGATCTCTGCAAAGGTACTTTCATGGGCAAGGAGCATAGCCCTGTTCTGAGGCTCAGAGACCAGGCTCTCCAATATCATTGCTGCTTTCCTGCAGACCTCAGGCACAGGATGTGGAGCCCTGACTACCTTAAAGAGTCTATCAACAGCCCTAAATCAAATGAAACATACGTGAGAACACTGTCAATACCACTTCTATAAGCCATAATTGATTAAAATGGAGGCATTTACCATCGTTCACTGGCAAGCTTCAGCCTGCAATCCATATTCACTTCTGTAAGGTTATAAAGTGCTCCGACTGCAGCCGCCTGTGCATCTACAGCTGGTAGGCTCAGAAGATCAACTAGTCGCTTGTATATCTACAGTCCAAACAGATAATATACTTTAATGGATGCAATACCCCAAAAATTTAGTCCAATGAGTGCATGTATGTACACCCCACCTATTTATTGCATTATGTTGAAGAGTTATGGGAAGTATGATGGTCGATCCACATCATATGGAACCTAAATGAACCATAGGACCGACCCAAACACACTCTGCCTTTCAAGTCCCTCTAGAATCAAGGGATTCTCTCATACACTCAGCAATTAATAAAATACACGCATACTTCAGAACTGGATACTGACCTGTGGTGCTGATGGAAGAAGAAATGGTTCATTATCAGGATTTATTATCAGGCGCCCCAGCAATTCAGCAGCTGCACAGTGCCATGCTTTGACTGAAGATCCCAGCATCCCCATGATGGCTTGAACTGCACGTTTCTCGCTAGTTTCATACAGCCAGAATCAGAATAGGTGGACCCAGCACCAAGATATAATTGAAAAGGAAGAGGGCATCTTTGAGATAAAGCTATCTCACGTCATTTTGATATATGATGGTTTGGATGAACTGAAAATCCGCAGATCCAGCAGTGGTGCTAAATTGACAACTGTCTCAAGTGCATTAGTTATGAGCTCCTCATCTTCTGTTCAATTAAAACAAGCAGGATGATGTCAGTGCATGATGCTTAAACAACAGCTAATGGGAAGTGTTTGTGCAGATAGCAACATTTGAGCCACACAATCCTCCCTCGCTCTTTAGCTAACCAATAAATCTTATTTCACTAACTAGGGTTGCATTTTGGACTCGTTTGGTGTGCGGAGAAAGAAAAGGAGAAAGTGTAATCAACGGGAAAACAAAGAAATGCCCCTTGTTTAATTGGAGTTTTCAAATAAGAGAGATGAGAAAGTAGCATTTTCATGAGAATAAGATTTTCATATTTTATGGAAAAGAAAAACGTATGAGGGGCATGGGAAATCTACTTTCTTACTAGTTAGGAATTGGGGTCTCTTTTTTTCCAAAAATACTCTTAAGCCATCAAAATCTATGGGTAAGATTTTTTCCTTTATTAAAGATATAATAGATATTTTATAAAAACATAAGCCACTTTGAAATATGCCACTCTTCCATGATCAACCAAACATGCCAAAACTATTTTTCCAGGCATCATATTTGCAAAAATCATCTTTTCAAGAAAAACATTCTAGTAATAGAAATTCTTCCCACGAACCAAATGAGTCCTTTGTCACTAGTCTCTCCCTCCACCAAAATCACCAAACTTTATAAAGTTGCTTTGGTCACTTAATCCCCTATTATTTTTATCTATCTCAGGTTGAGTGGAATTTGCAAATACCAATGACCTCTATAATCCCTCCAATAAATTATTACATCATTGAGGCGCAATGAAGCCCCTTATGACATTTATTCAACTAGGCAAACTCTTATCCTCTACTTAATCTGGCCATTAAATTACTTATAATTAAGCCCATAAGGAATGCCTAATTACTTGTCAAAATTACATTGTTTCTGCTCAAGATTGTGCATAGTGTATATTATTTGACTTGTACAATTTTTGTTAAACAAGTAACATGAGGCTCCAATCAGAAGCGATGGCCACAAAATATCCTACTGTGATCAACTTAATATCTTGATCACAAATATGTGACAAAGTGCGTTTTTAAGCTGACCAAAATGATCTAACATAGTTACAAAACCTGCAAGGTTATGCAGTTCAGAACATCAGCCAAAAAAAAAAAAGGGTTACATGTACATATGAATATGGTATAACCAAAAATACTAAATGGGCCTTTTATAAAACTAGGATGGATAGGGAAAGGATTGAGATTATTCAAGGAAGCATAAAAGTTCAACTAACACAATACAAGTGGTGGATAATGAAGTGAGATGTATGGGAATGTGCAATGAAAATCTTAGAAGGCCCTTAGTCAAGAGGGGTTCATATTTGTATTTTAGGATAAAAAACAAGTAAAGAAAAACCTAACTTAATGAGCATTGTAACATAAAAGTTGGAAATGCTTAAAAGTGAATGGATAGTAAATAGTATTAAATCATCGCAAACAGACTCAAGAACCTAAAATCATGTGACTAGTATATCCTAGCATGCCCATCTCTTGCTCTTGTTATGAATGGAAACACAAATGCTGAGGGCATGTTGAAGTTTCATTTAGCTTATCATGATAATTTGGTGACGTTTTGCTACCAATCTAACCTTTCTAATTTATATGACCAAAATCATTGAATGCTGTATAGCCTATATCCATCTTATCTTGTATTTTAATATGAGATGAAAAACATGTAGGAAATCATTGAATCAGTAGATATCCTTGCCGTGTAATCAAAGTCAAGCATCATATGGAGGTTTGAGAAGTTCTGACAGTTTAAGTGTTCATTTTATATATTTGACTTCTGCATTTCAATCACAGCAGATGTAGGATTCGTTCTACCTTTCTTCTTCTTCCAAACAACTAATGAAATCACAAACCAACCTTTTATTTGCATGAAATTATCAAAGGTGTGCGACTTCTTATTATCTGACAACTGCTAAACTGCTTGATGAGGTAGACATACCATTTTCAAGAGTTCTTTACCCCTAAGAACATGATAATCGGAGAAAAACATGCTGAGTCAAAATCCCACCATTTTTTTCCACATTAGGGCCGAGTTATTTAGGATAATCAATGCCTGTATTAATTCTTGGCATACCTTCACTCAACATTTATGGCATTTTGAAGACAGCCTCTCCATCATGATCCACATCTAGAGCTAGCCTACATCAAGTTGTTGCTATGTTTTGCTGTCAGTCCTTAATTATCATATCAATTGATCAGAGTTCGCCTTAGCTGTTATTTTTTACTTAACTGTCCATCCAGATTTTTATGAAGCCTTAACAACGCCAATCAGCAAGGAATGCAATAGCTTAGCAACTCTCTGATACAGATGCTAATCAGTTGCTGCTCGTGAAAAGAATATTGAGTTACAAGCAAAGAACTTTTTCTTTTTGGGTTCTATTGTATTTGGAAATTTATCTCTTCCATAAATCTGGACAAGAAGATATCTAATGTTTTAGTTGGAAAGATCAAAAGCAGATCAGTAGAATGGTAAGGATGTCAATGGCAAAACCATGGGCCTAGTGCTATATTGTTTGGGCTGGGTCATCAGGTCGAGCGTATTGGCTAGTTGATTTCTACAAAGAAGTCCAATAATGCTGTTTACAGCGAAGAGTGGAACTTGTAATATCAGTTCGTAGCTTATTCCACATGAACTGCCTATTGTCAATTTGCTTGAGACCTATGGACATAAGAAAAGTTAAAGATGGCATTTTCCCTTGTGCTAAGGAGGGCATTTTGGTTTGTTGCAGGACAAAAAGTGAGGTTGTAAAAACAGCAATAGAGTGAGCTGGACAGGCAGTTGATTGAAGTCTAGAATCATTCAAAATGGCTCATTGCTGCTGCACCCTACTTACAGATCCATGGCTTTTGCACGGGAGCTGATGTACCAAGATTTGCAAGTTACAGGAAAACCACGGTTCATAGCTCCTAGCTTCATATTTCTTGCTGAAAAGAAGATTGTCTTTGTCATAGCTCCTAGCTCCAAGATTTTCTTCCTAATGTTTATATTATTGCCTCAAAATGGTATTATTGTTAGCTCTGATACTTCAGATGCATTTTAAAAGCAAACACATTTAGAAGTTACACATCATTGATGAATGTAACCTTGCAGCACAGCACGATCCGTGCAATGAAATACTACCCTCCATACTCAAAGAAGGCCAAAGCATCTTGTTGCCATGCTTATGTCATATACTATAAACTTCAACATATTATAATAAGCCTCCGTAAACAGTATGCATATATAAATTACCATCAACAGAAAAGTGGATGGAAACATGCACAATTGAAAACAAAGGGAAGAGAACAGAAAGCAGCATCTGATAAAGATCTTGACAGGTAAAAGCAAGCAAACAAATAAGAAATCAGATATTAAATAAATCATTTTTTGCCCACCTGTGTTGTGATCTTCTATGCATTGAAATACCGTTTCCAAGCAATGTCTATGTTGAGCCATAATAACCTCATTATCTGGCATGAAAGAGAAGTTGCGGATGATATTAGATGCAGCGACGGCACATTGTTGTTTTTCTGCCCGTCCTTCTTCATCCAGATTGAATAAGCCATCCTCATCAAACCACCATTCCACAGACCGCTGCTTTTTGCGACTAGAAGCCTCTGTGTTGGACAAACCAGTTCCAGGACTGCCATTAAAATAATCCAATTTTGAGCTTATAAATAACTGACATAAATTAAGGGTGTCTAATGATGATATGTTAGAATGCAAAGAGAGGCAACATAACATACCCTGCTTGCGATAGGGCATCAGTACAGCCCAATGCTTCATACTCATTCCCAAAACCTGTAACCATAGAATTTGCTCCTAAAGTTCTTACCCTTGCTGGCTTTGTAAAATCCCTAGGAATCGCTATATCGCGCCAATCATCAATCTGCGACATGAAATCAATTGACATGATCACATTTCTCTAAATGCATTCAAAAGTGACAGAGGTATACAAGAGATCTATGAAGAAAATTTAAATAGAACTTAAAGCTCTGGCAATTTTTTCTAATGATATTTAACCCATATACAAAGACACAAAATATATTTTAACTACTCAAAGAGGGAGAATTCTAAAGCACTTGTCAAAATGTAAGAACCATATGCAGATCAGAACTGGCAAGACTTATCGGTAAATTAGGCTAATCCCGACATTTCTGTCAAATGAAAACTACCATGTCGCTTTAGCTAAGGAAGCGGCTAATAGTCGACAAATTGTCCAATACTTGTAATGGGAATTAAAGCTCCTGAGTGCACAGTGCAGCAAATGCATCAAGAGGAATTAAATAACTCCAAAAGGTTGGGTAAAATAGAGAAGATAAACAAAAGAATAACAGCACCTACAACTTGAAGGAGAGCATCTAGTAGTCCAGGTATCCTAGCAAGAGGTGTTGCATCTCTACGCAGGTCATCCTTCTCTTTAAAAGAGAGCAACGTAAGAGCATTCAAAGCCCATGTCAGCTCACTCTTTAATCCGCTTTGCAAAGCTAGAACAATCCTCTTATTGTTTTGATCTGTGGAAAAGTAAACAGGCACAGTAATCAACAAGTGAGTCAGAAGCTAACATGTATTAATTCCACTTCCATTCAGTATAGAGGTTATTCAGCTGAATGCATAACATTGCATAAGACTCACTATACATGCAACAACCATCTCATATACAATAACATGAGATATTCCAGAGATAGAGAAGAAAATGAGAGAAAAAATGTACCGTCCCTTCATCAAGAAGACATGAGGCAAAACTAACCAAGATAAAAAGGGAATGGTACAGTCCAACTACAAGACCCACAGTTTTCATTCGATGAAGACTAAAATAGAAAAGGAAAAAACTACAGCATTGATTTACCCTACAGCCTACAGACCTAAGTCAATAAAGCTCGATAGGGCTTTTTTCTCACTTCCCGTTTCCAGACAAATCAAGCCAAAAGTGCTGTAACTTGAGAAAGTGCAAACTCCTAGAGTTTGATTAACCACTAGAAACCTGCAGCCCATGTATTAATAACCACCATCGGTGAGCACCATGAAGTAACCTCCCAACGTTATTAGACAAAGTTACTTCTCAGAGAATAAAAGCCTCTACACATACCCTACTTTCCCATCCCACTTCAGCCACTTTTATTTAGTCAACTAACAAAACAAAAAAAAAACTTATAGATTATAGTTATCTTGCATCTCTATTCCAGTAAAAAATTCCAAAGGAAATAATTGAAGTGTAGTTCAAGACATCCATATGGGAGAAGACACAAATTTGCAGAAATGTCTCAGTGTTGTCTTCTTAGTGCCGTGTGCCTGTACATGGATTTCACTTCCAGGAAACCCACTTTCGTTACTTCTTGCAATGACATCAAACAAAAAATACCTAAAATAAAGTAGAACACTGCGTTCACTTCCAAATTTAACACAATCAACGACTACGATTTCCACCTAAACACATGAAAAAGTAACGCAATCCACAATAAGATAAGTCATATAATAATCCCCCACTCTCGTCTTCACAGCACAAAACATCCCCAAATTTTACAAGGGAGTCCCATAAGCTCTAAATTTCATTCCACCTTCAGAGAGAGAGAAAGAGAGAGAGATAATAAACACCTGGCATTAGTCGAGTCACAATGTGTTGGAATGGCAAAAGCTCAGTAACTCAAAGTGCTGGTAGTTATAAAATTTGATTGCAGAAAAATGCAAACAACGACAAGAAAAGAGATGAGCAAAACAAAAGCAAAAATCAACACCCAGCTCTCCTATTCGAACAACAAAAGAGGGGAGATAAGAAAGAGAGAGGGACAGAAGATGCAACGAGCGGCTGACCGGCGAAGGAGGCGGGGACTTGGATAGAAGGGCCGAGGAGCGACGCTGGAGCAGCTGAATCGCCGCCGGCCAAGGCGGAAGAAGCGGCGCCTCCAGTGGTGCTTCCGAACGGGCGGCCGCGCTTCGCCGGCGTAGGGTTGGAGCCCCCAGCCTTGCCGGGCTCCCTCTTCTGCATCTCTCCGCTCTCTCCTCCGACCTCGAGAAGTTCAATTTGGGGGAGCAGGGACCGGGAAGCGTGCCCCTAGGGCTTCAGTAAATGGCTTAGGTATGGGTTCGATCCGCTATGTATCTGACTCCAATATAAACCCGTTTATTTGTATCCGAACCGAGTCTTTATGAGCAAGGTATGGTTTGGGTCCGAGAGGCGCTTTGAGACTGACGGTGATCTGGGGGCCCACGCGTGAGATCCCCGATCAGTGCCGCCCAAACATGTCCCCTGACTTTGACCTTGCACCAAAAGATTGCGTCTATTTTAATCTTAGATAATGATATAGATTAAGAAGGTCGCCAAAACGATTTTACCCTTGCATCCGTTTACAAAATGGTCTAAATAAATTTGTGTGTCGCTTAACTTAACTCAATCTTGGGCACGAGGATAAATTCATCTAAAATTGTCTAAATACATGTAATGCTGCAAAATAAAATAAATCTAATATTTTCTAGCAAGATTAGTACTAAATATTTTTTCGAGAATTATTTTAATAAATCAGTTTTTAGTAGAAATGTATAAGTAAAAAAATATAAATAAAATAATAAAAGAAATGAAATGAGAGGTCTTGGACAAAGGTGAATGAATGTTATCATTACATGCTGGAGTGATAAAATGATTCACTGTGGATACAATGAGCCTAGTCATCAGCTATACTTCCCTATATGTATGTTAATAGTAAATAATGCTTTTAGTTTCTATCAAGATGACAGAAAGATGTTTGATGAAGTTCTAAGAAACCATCATTGTACAAGCAAAATATTATTAAGAGTTGTATCTTCTATGGTTTGGAATTCTAATCAACATTATCATCAAGTTGGTTTCACTTGAAAAGATGTTTGGTATTTTCATTTTATTTAACTTTAAAATGCATCAATATTACTATCAAAACTGTTGCAAGGCAAGATAATGGAAGCAACGAAATCACAATATAATTGACAAAAATTAATTACATAACATATCCTGATGCCCATTAGCATGGAAATACCATATATTTGTTTTGAGAACAAAAAGGAATCCCAAATGTAGCATCGATATATGATTCAAATAGAGTCATAATCAAAACCTAAAAAAAAAAAAAAATCGTCAGAAGTTCAGAAAGAATTAAAACAGCAAAACGAAGATACCATAAAAAAGAAAAAGAAATTGTTGATATATTTAACTATTTTTTATGCAAAACAAGTATATAAAGAACAAATATTTTGAAAGGCCTGGTAAGTTTCAAAAAGAATATTATGAGGAGTATGTTACATCTAATATGGGAGCCTATTTTCTTTGATTATTCAGTAAGGAGCGATTTGAGAGATTTTTAATTTCCCCGGTTGTTGCGTGTTACCTTTTTCAGTACAGACGACGGCTGACGATGAAGCGGGCACATAACGGCTGTTATTTCCACTATAACATAACATGAAATAACGGTTACGGCGGAGATCGGCGATATTGAGACCTCGGAACCGACTCGTAATTTCAGGCGGTTCCCACTTCGTTCTCCGCCACCCCCGACCCCCGCCGCTCCGATGTCACGTCTCCTGTAACTTTTCACCGGCCAAAAGCCTTCAAATCCCTCACGAGCTCAACAGCAGCAAGAAGCCCTCTTCACCACCCCCGGATCCCTCACGAGCTCCACAGCAACTCTTAATTCTTGCACGGATCATCTGTCAATTCTTCCCTTGACCTCCTTCTTCCGGGAAATCCCACACAAATCTCCTCCAAGATTCTCTTCTTTATCCCAAGACACCGTTGAAATCTTGCCAAATTCGGAAAGAAACCTCCAAATTTCAGTAAGATTCGATGTTCCATCCGTCCAGTTCTTGAAAGAAAACCCGAATGCGTTCCATCATGTTTCTTTTTGGAAGAACAGAAGTAAAGCTAATCTTTTCTTGTTTTCTCTTGCGATTCAAGGCGCGGGACTTGGATCTGTAATCGACGATGTCGTCGTTTGAGGAGGAGGAGGCGTTCGAGCACACGCTGTTGGTGGTGCGGGAGGTGTCGGTGTACAAGATCCCGCCCCGGAGCACGAGCGGCGGGTACAAGTGCGGTGAGTGGCTCCAGTCCGACAAGATCTGGTCGGGCCGCCTCCGAGTGGTGTCTTGCCGTGAGCGCTGCGAGATCCGGCTCGAGGACCCCAACTCTGGCGAGCTCTTCGCCGCCTGCTTCGTCCACCCCGGCCAGCGCGAGAACTCGGTCGAGACCGTGCTCGACTCCTCCCGCTACTTCGTGCTCAAGATCGAGGATGGGCGGGGTAAGCACGCGTTTATTGGCCTCGGCTTCAATGAGCGCAACGAGGCTTTCGACTTCAATGTGGCGCTGTCCGACCACGAGAAGTATGTGAGGAGGGAGCATGAGAAGGAGACGGGCGAGGAGAACGAGGAAAGTCACATTGATATCCATCCTGCAGTGAATCATCGGCTAAAGGTATCTAAGTAGAATTGTTTATCGATTCATCAGACATTATCACATTGATCTTGTTGATCTGCAGCTCATTGGTAAATGGCGGCAGTGTTTGTTCTCTGTCTCAGTGTCTGCCCCGATTCTCTTGTTGTTTTATTGTCATAAACTGGCGTAGAGCTTTTAAAGTATTGATTTTTACAATAGAACAATAAATATACTCTTGGGGCGTTAAATTTAATAAGAGAAATACTGCATGGTCATTACTTTGATGATGCATTTGACAGAACTATCTTGCCTTAGCAAATTAATTTTGCATGGTGCATAGTAACTGTAGGTCAAATTGTTTATCCTTATTGTTTTTTAAAGTCTATGTGAGAGAACAATTTTTTTTATTAGTTTGGTAGAATTTGAAGTCAGGTCATTAGGATTTTAGCTTTGCAGTTCACTTTGTATCACCTTATACTTGTTGCTAATGATTCCTGTTGATCTGCAGTTTGTTTAGTTACCTTAGTACTAGGTTATGTTAGGGATTGAGTTCAGCTACACCAATGTGTGGACCTTATCAAGATTTTTAGCCTCCTATTGGTTTTAATGATGTGATGATTTGACCCTTTGTATGTACTTACCAGACTGTCACATGGTGGTTCGTCTGTCATCTTTACTCCCTTAATTTGCTTGTAGTTGTATGCCATGTTCTGAAATCGATTATATAGATGGTAGGTAGTCATTGAATGTACACAATTTTTTATTTTTTGTTCTCTTTTAAATTTGTTTTCCAAGAATCACCTTTCCTGCTGCAACATCTGCATCTAGTCATATTCACTCATGTGCTTCATTGATGTAGGTTTTACTTGATAAAAAGAATCTGCCAGGTTGAAATCATGAACAATCATTAACTCCTTCATTATTCCATCTATTAGGCATATGAAGTCAAATGATATACAATTCTATCTTAAATTTAGTTTACTTTGAACTAACCACTGTTGGATGCAACTGCCTTGACAATCATGCATTGGTCTCTTCTTTGGTAAATATAGCTGGCTGTTGCTGAACTTCAGTGATTGGATCTTGTGGTAGCTAGAAAAGTTCTCGTGGATTGATATTTCTCTAGTACTTTCCTTCATCAGTTTTGTTGCCAAATTGTGGGTCATATCTCCAATTTCTCTTGTGATTCCACCGATATCATTGTGTCATCATTTTCCTGGTGAATGCAGCCTGAAGCACATTCCTGCAAGCATCTCTTTCTGTTCTAGCCCTCAATAAAGCCACGACTATAATAGGAAGACTGAGCTTCATGCCTCAAAGTGAGGTTGTCGACCACTCTTGATTGTACATAGCATGCTATCAATATCACCATCATCCTGATCTCTGCCTAGACAGTTATATAATGAGTTGATTTTGTCCTAATTCACTATAATTTAAAGTGGGATCTCCTGTGAGTTTTTCTCTGCAAAAATACAGGGCTAGTTCAGTTTTCCTTGTAAATCAAGTTAGGTTCCTTTATATATATATATATATATATATATATATATATATATATATATATATATATGTATGTATGTATGTATGTATGTATGTATTGTTTCCCTTTTTGTGCCTCCAAATAATCTCTCCATCTTTTATTAAGTATTTCTGCTTAGGTTGTTGATTTCAATTGTCAGTTGAATTTTGAAACATTTCAAATTTTGCTCTATTCCGTTGGAATGATAATCTTTGTCTAATTTCCCCTTATCTTTTGATCTGCTTAGACTTATTTCACCTCACATTTATTATTTGTTCTCACTTTTTGGCCTTTTTGAGTATTGGAAGGTTCCTTTGTCCACCTTGTTCACAAATTATAGTACTGGCATTTAATATTCTTATTTAAATGCTTTGATTTGACCTTTTGTTTGGCCCATTTGACAGTATTGCATCTTACAATTATCTCTATGTCATATCCTATAAACATTCTAGTGGACATATTTGAATTATTGGTTTGTCAATATTTAGACCCATCATACCATGCCTGACATGTCACACCATCTTATCGGTTCTATTTTGAAGGCCCTCTCCACTTTAAACTCTAATTTTATTCGACTGATATCAATTATTGAGTTTGCTCGTATTTGATGAAACTGATGGGGCCATCCTTCATTTAGACATCAACTTTTAGGTAGTCAGACGACCATGAACTTACCTAGATATATGTGCTATTGCATCACGCTCATATGCATCGACTTTTTTTGTGATCTTTAGGATGCTTAGCAGGCAAAGCAAATAGATCAATAAGTCTTCCATTTTGATGTATAATGTGCAAGCTGCAACCTCTAAGCCGGATACATGCTCTGTTCAATCCGTAGAGTGCAAGCATTTTAGGAATAAAAGGTAGCTTAAATTGTTCTTAATGCAACTTAAACCTTGAGTTTAAGCCACTAAGGAGGCAGGTTGCTTCAACAAGTGTCCCTACCTTAAGTTTGCTATCTTCAAAACAAATTTTGAGGAGATCCAGCTATGTACTATAGTATACTGTCACACTTCCACTTCTGACTTTGATATTGTGTTAGCTGCTGCTCCTTGCTCGTGTTTTAGTTTTGGGATGTCCTTTTCACTATCCCATAGGGTGCCTTTACTTTAAATACCTGGGTATTATAAAGAAACTTGTGGGACATGGATAAAGAAGCATCCCCGCACTTGGAAATTCACCATCTTTCTTGCTTTTAAAACAATCTCCTAAGCTGTAGTTCTCTTGCTATAGAGCTCACTTTTGGCTAGTATCATGAGCATTTTAAAGGGGCCATTACCTAGTTATGGTCATGGCAATCCAGGATCCTAGGAAGGACAAACCTAACCTTTGGCATTTTTGTACAAAATGGCTGCCTCAGGACTTGAACCTGCACCATTGTGCTTGTCAAATCAAGCCTCTTATAATTACATCAAGCAATGACCCCTAAAACAACACAAAACAAAACTCTTGATATGTCTCTAGTGGCTCTTATGATGATTCTTTTGCATGCCTACTGCTGCTTTTAGCGTCGCCTTGACCTCCTACCAGCTGAAATTCAAGGGCATTTTTCATGCCACAAGATTTATGAGTTGCCAATTTTTGTATGTTATGTTCTTGTATTACCTTGAAAGATCCACTCTTCCAGTAAGTCTTTCTTGCCTATTTTTGGGCCTGGATCCATCACATTCTCTTCACGTCTTGGTGGCTTCCTTGCACTTCCTCATGTTTTGGTTTAAAGTTTAAACATTGATACTAGTGATGACCCATTCATGGTACTTTACAGTTACTAGCTGGTCTATTGTGAATAGGTTTGGATGCTCTAACAGAATAAATATAAGTAAACAATAAAAAAAAGTGAAAATTGAAATACAAACATAGCCAGAGATATTAAACCTTATGTCTGATGTTTCTTTCTTTTATAATTTACTTATTCAGAAACTTGCAAGTCTAGTGTCACATCATCACTAATATAGGAATTGTTTTCTGATTCTAGCAATTAAGAAGTATATACATGTATGGAGGTATCCTTCTTTTTCTCCTTTTTCCTTTTTTCCCCTTCTATTTTTTCTCCTTATCAGGTTTTCATTGTGATATAAGAAACCCATATATTTCCCCAAAAGTCATATACAACTTCTAACATTGCACTAAATTCAAATGGGGCACTTAGATGAGTCTTAAGTGCTTAAGATTCCCAAATAAGCTTAAATATTGGCTTGAACTGATTGATATTACCGGTTCACTGGCCAGCTCAATTGGAACAGGCTGGTAAAGATTGGTTATCCGCGTACGTTAGAAAAAAAAGGATTTGGTGTCCTCATGAACTGGCCAAATACTAGTTAACAAGAAAGTACCGGTTCTATTAGTCGATGTTGGTACAAGCCAACTATTATGAACTAATAACAATTGATATTTGATTCTCTCTCTCTCTCTCTCTCTCTCTCATTTTCCTCCTTTAGTTATGAACTTGGTGTGTGTTAGCTAGCTTACCTTAACCATAACCATCCAAGCTAAGTATTCATGGTTAGTCTTATGTATGTTCAGCTAGCTTGTTCATTCTATTAGGTTGAGAATCAATCAAACTCTTATTATATAGGTTCCTTTAGTGAATGTTGTTTTCCTTCTGAGGGTGTTTTTTTTTCCTTTTCTACAATTTTACTTATTTATTGGTTGAAAAAGAAATATAAAAGAAGATTAAAATGAGAAAGAGATATGGTATAAAAGTATTTTAGGAATGTATCATATATTCGGTTTCTGTGGATATAGGCAGAGAGAGCGAAATGAGGCCACAATCTATCAATAGAATTGGAGCCCAAATCTACTAGTTAAAAGTACATGGTGGGCCATCTAAACCGAGGAGCTACATTGTTATATTCTACAATATATGATTAAAAATCAGAAGAAAAAATGTTTTATGTTTTCTTACTTGAGAATTAAATGGACTAAGGTTTGAAAACTTAGCTTTGCTTTCAGTTTTGGCTAGGCCCGTGGAGTTTCGGTTTTGGTAGTCATAGCAATTTTAGAAGTTTTGCTCCAACTATTTCAAAAAAAAATCAGAAAAGTTCAAAAAAACAACAACAAAAGACCAAGAAAAGTGATTGCATAATGTTTTGGAGATTTGTGCTATATAGGTCCTTTATTTGTGCAATTTTGACAGGCTTGAGTTGAAGTTTAATGTTGCATATAAGTGAAATTCATGAAATATGTTGATATATTGTACTTAAATATATATATTATATAATTTACTTATTAAATTCTAACTATCAGAAAATTTATTATATCCTGCACTTATTTTGCTTTTTAGTGCTTAGCACATTCCAATATTTTTGCCTTTTATTGGTAGAACTCATAATTGAATTTAGGCATTTCTTAATCATATAATTGAGGTTAAGAGGTTATTTAGTCAAATGTATGTAGCTATGAAATATTATATTTTACAGAATACATGTAATTCTTGTAAAATTTATTGTATTTAATTGTTCGTAGTGCTTTTTGTAAACTCAACCCATCATGGGTTATTTTTATTATCTATCCCCTATTTCAACTCAAGAAAAAACTATTGAGAATTAGAAGTACATTGGCATGTTCTTAAACAAATAAGAAATGATCATAATATGATAGCAAGCACCAAGACAATGACTTAAAAAGCATCTATGCCTAGTTTGATCTGTTTTAGTGGAAACCTACTGAAACCACCAAAATAGAGTGAAATTGGTCATACCTGAACCTGGGGCCAGTTTCAATTCAACTTTGGCCAAAAAGGATTTGATCTCAACCGAACCTTGAAACCTTGGTATGGATACATAATGGGTTGTAGAGTTGTGGTGCTAGTTTTATGGTGAATATATGAGCAGTGTTGTCGAAGGCGTATCTAAGGCACAAGGTGCACCAAGGCATCATTTTCATACAAGGTTGGCGGAACTGTCCGGGACGGTTCCGGCCGTTCTGAGCCATAATGGTGGCTCACCGGTATAGTTCCGGAAACGAAAACAAGACCCATTACCAAAGCCGTAGAAGGAGAAGGAAAGAGAGAGAGAGAGAGAGCAGGGGAGGGAGAGAGGGAGAGGTCGGGATGCCAGCCCCCCACGGCGTCCGCCAGCCTCCCTCCCTCTTTCTCTCCTACGGTACCTTGCCCTCGTTGGTACAGGCCCGGCATGGCCTGTACCAATTTGTGCCCCCAGAGAACCAGTACGGTCCCCAGTATCGGTTCCTCCAACCTTGTATTCATGCTTTGAATGCCTTAAGGCAAGGCGACTTCATTAAGGCACTAAAAAAACACACCTTTTCTGCACCTACTAGAAAAGCCCCAAATGGAAAAGCATGCCTTTGCTATATTTAATCCCAACCATCCATTAAATCATGCTGATTGAGATTTTGGGGATTAAGTGGCCGAAAGAAAGCCAGGGAAAAAAATCTATCATAGAAAAGAGATAGATGCAGACAGATCTAGGGTTTCAAGCAGGGCACTAGCTGTTTTTCTTCCATCTGGTAAGTCCCTTGTTCTTCATCTTCTTCTTCGCATCTTCCTTTCTTCTATCCTTTTGTTTTCCTTTGGAATATGGCCTGGACTTTGTCCACCAGAAACAGGGCATGGAATAGAGACCAGGCTTTTGCTTCTGTGTTTCTGCCATCAGAAATAGAAAATAGGGCATACCACCTCTATTTTTCTTCTTCTTATTGTTCCTGTTCTTCTTCTTCTATTTCCATCAGAAATAGATCTCATCTTTGTTACTTTTTAGTTAGATTGATATGCTTTGTATTAGAAATTTGAATTTTTATGCTTTTTATATTTTTAGTTGTGTTGATATACATTTGTGCCTCACTTGACCTAGGCACACATGTTGCTTTGCATCTTGAACCTAGACTCCAAGAGACCTTGGCGCCTTAGCACACCTTGAGCCTTTGACAACTTTGTATGCAAGTTAATGGTCCACATCATTGATTGTGACCTTTGCATCCTAGGACACTATTTGGGATTGGCTTTGTGTCTATGAAACATGGACATTAATGCAACAAGAGAGGGATATGTCATCGTATCAAATCGTGGAAAATAAGATGTGGTATGGCTAGGAAATGACAACTTTTCCGTACATATGTACGAAAGCATTCATAAAGCATGGTGGGTGATTGTGATAATATAGTATACGGTTAGGTCAACCTCGAACAGGATTGATGCATCGATCAAAGTGCTGGTCAGCATGCATGATAAGACATGATGCATGATGTCCGAGTGCCTTAGCAGCATTCAACATTTGAAACGTACTGACTACATGTTAGTGCTTGACATGCAATAGTGTGAGTGCATGAAAAGGAAATGGCAAGTACAACAAGGTACGATGCCTGTGCCAAGCTACCATGCCATTGGGACATTATGCCTGAGCCCATGGTCCATACTCCATAGTCCTTATAGTAACATCAACTTCCACAAATTCTATGTACAAAGTCAGTATTCAGAACATATTGGTTATAGCTGTGCATGCAATTTGAAGTATCCGTGTATTGTAATTTGTTTTCCTTATTTATCATCCAGTCCTTTTAAGTACCAGCTTTGGTATCATTGCTAGCTTTTGTAAATCCATTCTTATAAGTTCCATCTATGTTGCCATCAGTTCTTGCTTTTGTTCTTCTTAGTTTCAAGCATAACTCCTTATATGGGCCTCTTTTGATCTTTCGCGCACTTGCACACAACTTCTCTTATTTCTCCATTACTTTTTTTGTCGTATTGGTCCCAACTCCTATGCCACCTTCAATATGTTGCCCCTTAATCATTTCATATGATGTTACACTAAATTTGCATTTATTTGATATGGCTTCTTATTTGCTTATGCTTTTAAGTTCCATACACTCTATGTCCTGCCTGTCATAAATGTCTATCAGTCAGAAAGCTGGCTCAGCCATTCATACCTTAATTATTTTGGCATCTTCGTAGTTGAATTATTTTAGCAAACCTTTAAATAGTACTCATGATGGAATGAATTTCTTTTTTTTGGCTAATCATGTCTATAAGTGAAGGTCTGATTCAAGCGAGAAATGCTAATGTATGCATATCGACTAATAAATATACAGCGTATTTATGTGAACCACCCAATGCACGAGGCTCCCACCATTATAGGGTCTGGGAAGGGTCAAATGTCTGCAAACTTATCCCTGCATGTAGAGAGGCTGTTTCCATATTTTGAATCCGTGACCTCGTGGAGCAACATTACTGCTGTGTGAAGGCTCACCCTCTCCCCTTCTGTGATGAACTGTTATTTAATATCTTGCAATAAGCATTTAAAAGAAGATTGTTGCATCTAGCCAGCAGCCAAAGAAAAAGGCACCTTCTGGATAGTATCTTAAGAAACTAATATTCGAACTTATCATAAACATAAAGGTGCTTCTGTTTTTGTGATTTCTGTTGGTTCCGTTCTACTTATCATAAACATAAAGGTGCTTTTGCTTATCGTATCTTATTTTTGATAATGGTATTCTTAGTTGTGGTTGCAAGCAATATATGACTTTTCAGTACCAAAACCATGCTCCCAGGAAGCATGATATTGTAACTCCCTTTTCATTCGTCTCCTTTTGCTTAGCATAACCATGAAGTTGGTTTTATGCCGTCCTTGCAGTCAGTCGACCATTATTTATTATGGAATGCATATAACGTTAGCTGTTTCCTGTATTTCTGGTGTTATGATTCTTTTCTTCCCCCTCGCATGAGGGATTCTAAGTTTAGGAAGGAGAAACCATCCGTATAAATGTGAAGAACAAGCCATCTAGTGGAAGTGGCATGCTTTCAGCTGCTGGCCTATCGGGAGGAGCTTCTGGCAAAGAAAAGGCAAGCGCACTTCTTGCACCACCGCCTGGTGGATCTGGGAAGATCAGGTCTCCTCTTCCACCCCCACCTAATGACCGTGCAGTTGCTAGGATGACAGGTCACAACGCCGGATTTAAAGCTCCTGGAGATTCAGAAAGGTGTCCTGCCGATCCTTTTGCAGATCTTTCTGCAATTGAGGTATGTTTCTATCCTCTGCGTGTATGTGTAAGTTTTCCTGTTTTTTCATTTCCGCACTGACAAGCATACACATCTATGACACTGGTGGAATGCACATGAAACTGAACTGTAACATGTGGAGAAGTAATAATGCACAACCATATGTTGTTAGGTAATAGTTTGGATGTTTGGACGTGAAAGACCAAGTCCCATTTGGTTTTGACACGTTTTTGCATTAGCATGCATTCTTTACAAAACCTGGTTTTCAGGACCTTCACTAGGGTGTTTTTGCCTGTAAGGACCTTCACTAATTAACAGATCTTGGGATACCTCAGGACTTGGCTTCCTGATAACTCGATTATTCCCCTTCCCCACCCCTTTGGATTGGTGTTTGCTTGACTACTTGGTGGTGCAAACTAGTCTTTGAAGAGAATTTTATTTCCAAGTGAATTGTTCTATGGACATTTTTCTCACTAATTGCCGAGAAACATCACTTCTAGCAGTTTTTTGTTAAATCTCTAGCATCATTGCAATTGTCTGTCAACTCATCCATGAATAGGGCATGTTTCAATGTTTTTCTCTTCTTATACTTGTGATTCTATCATTTTGGATTCGCAGAGAAGCCTACCCTCAAGTGGGTCTGGATCAGCAAAGAGCACCGCATCTGGTTGGGCAGCATTTTGAGTTCGCAGGAGTATTCATTGGACAGTCTTCTCTCAAATGTGAGAGAAGACGCGTTGTGAGGGAACAGAGTGCAAGCGCTTGTGCTCTTTTTTTTTTCGGAAAAAAAAACAGATAGTATATTGGTGGAATTGCATTCCTCAGTATACTTAAATAATTTTTACAAAATATATTACTTTTTTGAAGCGACAGGAATTGGAAACTAAAGATATATGATGTAAATAATTTTCGTGACTATGAAAACATATCTTGTTTATGTCCATGTGAACAGTGACTTACCTTCGTAAGTCATATTACTATTTTGAAGTCATTTTGTATTGGTTTAGATTTGCCCGAACGGATTCGCCACCATAATTATAATCGAAAATCCTCATTAGATCTTGCAATATGTTATCGTCATAGTTTAGATTTTTTTTTTCTTTTCTTTTCGTTTTCTTTCTTCTTCTTTTTTTTCTCCTTTGTGAAGAGTTCAGTTTCTATTTATCAGTTGTCTCTTTTGATATGGTTAAAATTTCAGTTGTTTCAAAATACCAGTATATATGCATGCAATGATTTCAAGAGTGGAATCGAGTGATAAATTCTGAAGGTCAGATTGAATCAGGTTGACCCATATATTGAATCACAGAACATAGTATTCTTTTTTGGAAATAATTTAAAAATATAAGAAAATGAGAGAAAAAAGTTGTAACTTCAATGATGAGAACAAAATGTTCTTGCATGTAAAAATAACCGATCTACCATATATCCTGAACGAAACAGACATATGTAATCAATAGTCAATGTACTTACCAACCACCATACAAGTCTGGGATATCCTAATTTGGCTGTCGAAAAATAAATATAATAGGCCCATAGAATAAGCTAGTGATGTCTGATGTGAGGTCATCCCGTCCTCTGCCTTGATTTCAGCTAGGAGAGCTCGCAAAGGCCTTGCATTGTCTTGAAGCTTTGTCTAGAAGATCGCATTTATACAAAACTTGCACTAATCCTTGCATTTATTTTCTCTCCTCTTTATGAGCAATAATCCTTGCGAACAAAAGCTCAAAGGATTTTAGAGAAAATTTTTAAAAACAAAAGAGTTTCATGGTGCATTTTGTTAAGTCTAAGTTTCTTGGATTTTTGAAAACAAAAATAGAAAACAAGGGCCCTTATTTTTCCACTCCAGACCGTTTGTCATACACGACGGATATTTTGATGCATGTCTGTCATTACCGTGGTCCTTGGTCATTATATGACTATTTTGATTTTTTTTTTTTTTTTTTTTTTGCTAGAGGACTATTTTGAATGTTCGCATGCACTTCGTTTCTCTAGTATCAACCTTTGTTTGGTGGATAAACAAAGAGGAAGAAATACGAAGTAATAAAAAACAAAAAACAATGCATATGCCCTTAGATTGCAAAACATCGATGCAATTTCACATTTAGAAGTCAATGATTATCGATATTAGATCCGCCAAAAGTGGGACTCACCTATCTCTTAGTCGAACAATAATACAACACTTGGCCTTAAAAAACAAAAAAGAAAAAAACAACATGGTGCAAATCAATTCTTGATAATATACATTTTATCGAAACGAATTTAATAGTTTCAATTTATCTGGAATATTTGGCTCCAAGTCTTGAATTTAATTCTTGGAATTTTGAAATGTGGTTGTTTACTTGCTTTGCTAACTATCTTAACATGCAGCTATTCTATCATACTGCTTTGTTGATTGCCACGTAACTTTTGCATCTTATCTATTGCAAATTATACATTAAATTCAGTAATAAAATTCCTTGTATAAGAGTAAGAATGATATATTCTACTACAAAGTAAATAAACTAGCAACATTGTTCATGAAGAAAGATAAATTCATCCAAGGTTGGTTATAGGAAACAGTTGAAGCAGTAATTACCATCTTTCTAAATATAAAACAAATTTTAGAGAATTCATATTTTATAATTATCTATTCCAGAGAAACTAGCAGAAAACTAAACAATGAATTAGATTTATTGAATTTTTAAATTTTACCGTTCTCCGATGCATCACAAAATCTGAAAATCACTGCGCTCCATAATTTCTTGGTACATCCTCAGTAAACAATGGTGGGTACAAAGCTTACATGTGATATGAACAACTCTCGGAGGAAAAGTCTATATAAGAATTTGAATTTTCAAAAATTTACTTATTTACCAAGAAAGTACGATATCAAATATAAGCCATTCTTCCCCGTCATGTAATTATAGCAGGTAAAGAACAAATATTAGCCGTTATTTTATAAGCAACATAACAGGACCCCTCCGGAGCCGTTCCAACGTCACAGCAATACAACGGCTATTATTTTGAATTTAAACCCCGAGCAGGGATAATTTATATACGCATTTATTTATTTTATTTAAATAATATTTTTTTTTAAAGAAAAGGATACGGTTACGACGGACGGACGGACGGACGGTGGCCGTTGGGTTCGATGGAGAGCGGGAGTGGCGGTCTCCGAGGAGTCTCCCCGCCCGCTGTTTCTAGGGTTACTTAGGATCGGTGCCCTCCTTCCCTCTCCCATTAGGCGATCCTCCTTCGAGCGGTGATCCGAATACCTCTCCGATCTTGGAGGGATTCCTCCAAAGATTGCCTGTCTCTATTTCACCTCCCATCCTCTGGAATCGCCCAAATTTAGGCTACTTCTTGTCCCCCCGTCTCCTTTCTTGTTGGGATGTGTAAGATTGTGACGGTTTTCCCCTTTTTTTCCCCTCTTCAAGCTTTGATCTGGTGCTGTCATTTTGGTTGGTGTGTTGCGTTTGGTGGGATGGATTGGTTGATTTGGTCGGGATAGCGTGTTGGTTTGGATTCTCAGTGGATTCGGTGTTGGTGTTCGATTTCTTGAAGGGCTTGTGCTTCGCATTGGAAGTGGTTTTGCTCCGTCGATTTGGTGTTCCCCGTAGCATGGGCATTTCGAATTGGTTCGGCATTTCAACCTTACTGGTTAAAAGTTTAGTTTGAACTTTTGATATTTGGATTTACTCTTTGGAGAATTTGGTATCGCAAAATTCAAGCTTTGACTCGCCGGGCAGGAAAATTCTTTTTTCGGAAACTGTTGTGCTTGGTAATTGGGAATAAAGAGAGAACACAGGTTGTGGTTGGAATTTAAATTCTTTGTTCTGCAAATACTCCATTGCATAGAGTTTCTTGTTCGTGTAGCTTGGGTTTGACGGGTAAAACAGAATTAGTATCGTAATTTATTTCCTATTGGGTTTGCATTGATCATCGCATTGCTGCAGAGAGTAATTCAGGTGTTTATGGCAATACTGGTTTCGTAATGGTGTCATATATCTGAATTCATTTGCTTGCGAGATCTGATGGATTCAGCAAGGAGTTGGTTTCACAAGTTTCAGCCTAGAGATAAATCTGCAGCCAAGAAGAAAGAAGCGACAGCCAATGGGAAGGAAGGGAGTGATGAAGCACCTTCAAATGCTACCAAGCAAAGAGCTGCTGCGGCCAAGCAATATATAGAAAATCATTACAAAGAGCAGATGAAGAACCTACAGGAGCGTAAAGAGCGGTATGGCTTCTAAGACTTTTAATTTTTTAATCTATTATTTGCAAAGGTACATAATCCATAATATGGCATTTTTTGTTTGTTGCCTAATCTCATGGATATTGAGTTTCTATGATTGTTGCGGAAATATAATTGCAAGATTAAACAAAAATCATGACCGACCCAGCGACAAATGTACTTAGTAATAATAGTATATATATTGAGTATTCTGTTTAGATGCTTGTCATTGATCATATTTTAGCAATGTTTCATGAAATCAAACTGTTATATTTTAATTATCTTAGTGAGAGCATGTTTTGGCACATACGTTCTTGAAATCCTAAGAGATTTACGTTCTTTTGTATTTTTCCTTTGATGAGGAGGATGATTCGATCTTTCCTCATGATCTTAGTTTTTGGGAGTATAAGCATTTTTGTCCTTACCACTTAGTACTGTATTAACTGAAGTCATGTTAGAAATAAGGGGAAGATAATGCTCAAGAGTTAATAAAGGGAAACCAATTAGCTTGCAAGAGTGCTGGCTTTGGACAAGCAACAATGTGGGGTTTGCTTACACGTCCGGACCATTTTTCTGTTTTGATTGGGAATTGACATGAAAGCTATATATAAGCCACCAGCTTCTCAAGATATGTCTGGTTCTCTTCTTCGGAAACCTATGATTGCCCCAAAAGTCTAAGAGCTATTCTTTGGAAACCTGCAAATTTTAGAGCAATCTAGTTTTACTTACTGTTTATTTTCAATTGTAAATAACCAAGTGGAAATGTATAATCTCTTGAAAAACTAGGAGTCGATATGAAAAGTTTGGATTAAATTCCTCTATTTCAATAAAAGAGCACTTTGGTTCCCCAACCTGATCATAAAACGTCTAGCTTGGGCATTCATGATCACAGATGTATTAGCCAAATATGTTGCTTTTTCAAAAGATGTGATGGCGAGACTAAAATTGTCTAAACTTCTATGAAAGATGAATTTTGAATTCACTTTGCTCTTTACCTATCAGAGTCCCCCCTCCCCATTTAATATTGATAAATTGTAGGAAACTAGGAATAAAGTATGGGTAAAGGTTATCTTGGAAGGTAAAGGTAGAAAATGATCAGGAAATAAATAAAGAATGAATGGTCAAGTAATATGTATTATCTTATTATGAGTATCAGCACATTACCTATTAACACATCACATTTCCTTTAAATTAATAATTGTATTTAAGACACATACATGATAGAACAAAAAAAGAAAAAAACAACAGAAGGTACTCACAGTGTAAAGATTCAGTATTTTCGGCCAGAATCAGTCTTTAGATATGTAATTATGGGGTAGAAGCCATTGAGTTGGTTTCAGATGGCTCAGATAGCTGATGATGTTCATGTGGATGGTGAAGGTTTTTTTTATATATAAAATTTTTAGTAATGTTTCATTGTTGAATTTTAGGAATTTACATATAATTATTTTATCAGCTTGAATTTATGTTGACAAGACCATACTGTTTCTAGATACTATGAGAAGTATGAGCACAAATTACACACTAAGTTTGATTGGCCATGTGCTGATTAATATATGTTTCCTGTGTTATAAACTGGTTAACTAAATATACTGTTTCATGCAGACGTTACAATTTGGAGAAGAAGCTAGCAGATTCTGATGTGTCTGAAGAAGAGCACAACAATATTCTAAAACATTTGGAGAAAAAGGAAACAGAATACATGCGCCTTCAGAGGCATAAAATGGGAGTTGATGATTTTGAACTACTGACAATGATCGGAAAAGGTGCATTTGGTGAGGTATATTTTATTGTTTCTGTAGATTATATGAAACTAAGCCATGCATATTAGATTTTCTTGTTTTGCTTTTGTTGTCTTGGAAATTTATCAAACTCTGTCTTGCTCTGACAGAACTTTACTTTTCTAGACATTTTATGTTATAACCACTGGCTGCAAAAAAAATGCAAGAATAGATTTCATTAGTATGTTAGGAGTGGGCAATCAGAAAAGAGGAATGAAGCGTGGATTTCTTTGTAAAATTCTTTTGCCTTGTTCTATATATTGGAGCCTTCTTCACAAAATTGTAGCATAGATTGTTGTAATTTTGAATGGGAGCAGCTAATTTAATGCAACATGTTATGCATGTGCAATAAATGAAAATGAAAGCATAGATGTGGAGGAAGGTGGGATTTGTACGTTATCCTTGGCACACATGTTAAATATTTGATGGCTTTGTCTAGTGTCATCTCCTAGTTATGTGGATGTTAATTACTTATATGAGTATAGTTATATAAACACGATCTCAATGATCTCAATGGATCGTTATGATTTATGCAAGTGAGACTTTTATGAACACGATCAGAATGCTGACATGTTGGCACTTGCACAATCATGCATGTGTTGGCAACATGCCAAGGCAAGTGCACTCAAGTAAGAGAAATGTGCCATGCATGTTAGAGCATTTGGATTGATGACTGTGTTTTTATTTCTTGGCATTTCTATTTTGAAAAATGTTCAAATATAATGAATAGAATTTTATCTGCACTTTCAGTTAATTCACTTTATATCTTCATAGGGAGCTGCTGTCATTTGTATCTTCAAAAAGGAATCCTTCTGTGCTTCTTTTGATGTTCATACTTTCCTCTCTCTCTCTCTCTCTTGTGTATGTGTCATGTTTGGATAGACTTACCTTCCTCTCTCTCTCTTGTGTATGTGTCATGTTTGGATAGACTTACCTCTCTCTCTCTCTCTCTTTCTCTCTCTCATGCATGCATTTGCTAATGTGATATTATATGGACAGTTTGACCAAGTGAGCAAATGGCTATATCCTTTATAATGACCATCTTACCCTTTTTAGGGTTCTTAGCCTCACTATTATCCTTCTGTTTACATATTTACATGCCCCCACAGTGCGTTGCGTTCTTCTTCCCCACAGGCATCAATATCAGAACAAATATTTGCCTTTAAACTCAATATAACCATTAAGTATTGTGCTTATAAAGATTATTCATATCCTAATGCTATATGAATTATCTTCTGTAATAAAGATCAACTCCTTTTCCTGTATTTGAAAGTTTTCTATTTGTGTATATTTTAAAGTATGATGTACTGGAGGCTGTTAGATGAATGTACTATTATGCAGCTTGTAAAGGCTTGCAGGGTTTTTGGATGTTAAGGAAAGTAATTAATATTATTGGCAGTAATCCATGGGCTTACAGGATAACAGTTAGAATAGGAACACCAACTTGTACTGGTTTAGTTTCCTGTATTTTCCATGCTAAAAGAGTCTTTTCCTTGTATGAAGTTCGACACGTGTGCTAAAATTAACCCTATATTAATACTGCTGCATACCCATGCTCAAGAGCCTGCATGTACTTTCTGCAACAGTTCATGCTTAACTTTTGTTGTATCTTTCATAATTAGGTGTCTCTCTTGACTCTTATATTGTGCTCTTGATCTCAAAATTTGTAGTGCAGGTCAGGGTCTGTAGGGAGAAGACAACTGCTAATGTATATGCAATGAAGAAGCTTAAGAAATCAGAAATGCTACGACGAGGCCAGGTGTGACATGCTTTGAACATGATTTCTCAATATTCATCTTTAGAATATCATTTTAAAATTTTTTCCAGGTTGAACATGTTAAAGCTGAAAGGAATCTTCTTGCGGAGGTTGATAGCAATTGCATAGTGAAACTTTATTGTTCCTTCCAAGATAATGAGTATCTATATCTTATTATGGAGTACCTACCTGGTGGGGACATGATGACGTTGCTTATGCGGAAGGATACACTCACTGAGGATGAGGCTAGATTTTATATTGGTGAGGCAGTTCTTGCTATTGAATCTATCCACAAACACAGCTACATTCACAGGTTTGTTTAAATTGTAGTGAATACACTTTGGAGCCTTTGCCATTTTGAGATTTCTGCAAGTGATAACCTTTTCTTTTGTGTCATTCAGGGATATCAAGCCTGATAATCTGTTGCTGGACAGATATGGTCACCTGAAATTGTCAGATTTTGGATTATGTAAACCTTTAGACTGCAGTAACTTTCCAGATTTACAAGAAAAGGATATTACACTAGGAAAGAGCTGTAGTGGTTCTTTACAAAGTCCTTCTTTACCAAAGCGCACACAACAGGAACAATTAGAGCATTGGCAAAGGAACAGAAGGACACCGGTAAACCTCTTACAACCATGTGATTAGATTAATTGCCTAGCGATTAACTTCTCCAACCAAACAATCTGCAGTATAGGTTCTGTGCTAAATACTAGGCTGAGATCCATGGTTTTTGTCATGCAAATCACAAATAAAACTAATCTAATAGTTTCCGTGACTTGCAATTCTACTCTTTTTTCCCACCCGGTGCACGCCATTTTAAATGTATCTGCTTACCTAGAGATGGTTATTCAAAGTTCTAAAGTAAGGTTTGTTGATTATAGTTATCCAGGCATGCTTCTTTAATAGCTGGGTAGTTTGTTGGTTTTGATTGTAGACATGCTATCAACAATATTATAAGCTCATGTATATGGTAGATGCTTACATACTTGAGTAAGAATGCACATGCATATGCACGTCTAATCATAAATGCAGAATATGCAACAGAAAACATGTATTTCATTCAATTTTTATCAACTGATTGAAAGTGTGAAAGCATCAATCGATGCTTCTTTTTACTCTAAGACATGTACAAAGTAAATAATTGGCCTATATATTCTGATTTGTTTGAGGTATTTGGATTATTGATGATTCAATTACAAATTCTATTATATGTTGGTCTTTTAATTTCATGCAAATGCAAGATACTGCTGATAATAAAAAGAAGGGAGGGGGCTACTGTCTACCAGTCTTCTTATTGTATGCCTTTGTTGTGCTCACATGCTACCATCTGAAAATACATCAACAAGTGATTTCAAATTGAATTACTATATACAAATTTTGTTCAAAGTGACAAGAGATTTATTTTTACAGCGCAAATTTCAAACAGCACAGTCTGACATTTAACTTATTATTGGATCAGGCCATTACTAATCACATTCACCAATTTTATGAAATGGATTTAACAATATAGATATGGCATATAAATTGATCTTCATGAGCGCTTGTTACAGATTTTCAGTTTTTGCTGATTAGCAGTGCTTGTCTGAAATATTTGGACATCTTTTTATGGACTGATTTAGTTTGGTTTATCTGGTCAGGGCCTTTTTGTTTTAGTCTGGCCAGACCCAGCACGCTTTAGGCTTGCATTGGCTTTCTGGACCAGTTTTCTGTGTCCCAAGTCAATCATGTTAGGTTACACAATTCTTCTGGCAAGTGCTATTAGATCAGGCCTCAACTGAGACATCTGCTTGTAGGTCTGGTGGACCGAATTCACTTTGACTGAATTTGGACTTGCATGCATTGATTGAGGTAACAGTGGCAGGTGAGTGCAGCAAGAACAGCTTCCCTGCAAACCGCTTGTTAATTTTTATGCCAGCAACAGACAGCCATTGACATGTGGCTAGCTAATTGTCCAGCAAAAAAGACCCACCTGTTTATCCAGTGGCTAGAAGTGTTGATGATCAATAAGGGAAATTTCTACTTAAGTGGCTAGCTAATTGTCTAGCAAACAAAATTCCTAGCTTTTGCATCTTTAAACCTCTCTTATTGGTTAATTCGCTATCAACTTTCTGTGCCAAAAATATCTTTGCCAGCTTATAGTCATTCAAATTATGAATCAATACTCCATGTCGAAAATATCTTTGCCAGATAGATAGAGCAGAAATCACATTGCCAAATTGTCAAGTGGTAAATCTGTTGTACATATTGCTCTGTGTATTTTCAAACGTTCTTGCTAAACTTGCAATTTTGTGGTTTTGTGGGTGCCTAGGATAGGACTTTCCTACATTATCTTGTTTCCCTGAAATCATTGCCACTGGAAACTGCAGGCATACTCTACTGTCGGTACACCTGATTATATTGCTCCAGAAGTTTTACTGAAGAAGGGTTACGGGATGGAATGTGATTGGTAGGACTTATTTTGGCATTTTCTATTCCTTCCAGAATATTTCATTTCTTTAGGGTAGAAATTATGAGGTTTTTGTATTCTTATATAGGTGGTCGCTTGGAGCCATCATGTATGAAATGCTTGTGGGTTATCCTCCATTTTATTCTGATGAGCCTATGGCAACATGTAGGAAGGTAAATTTGAATTTAGACTTCTATATAAAAAATATTGCTGCTCCTATCTGCTGCTATTGAAAAATGATTCAATATCTGATTAATTTAAGTATCTTGATAGTTGTTTTATATATTAAGTCACTGAAAAGTTTATTGCCTCCTATTCATTTTGTTGCAAGTGCTAATGGTTTGAAACAGGAAATCATTTTTACCTATGGATTCCTCATTGTTTTCATGAAAGTCCGCTTGCTATCTTTAGAGGTTTTTTAAACCTGTATCATGCATCAATGGCTCACTATATTTCTGGGGAATTGCATGTTGGAAATAAAAATGTTATGAGGTGGAAGATGTATGTACCACTTGAATTGAACTGTCCTCATGTTTGAACCTTGAATCTTTAAATGGATTTAGTATTTTGGTGGTGTTCTCATGCATAGTTTCCCTACCTTGAAACCATCTGTCATATATATGGATATCATGTTCTAATCCATATTCTCTTATCTATGTCAGCTCTAGTAAGATATTCTTAGTTACTGAAATTACTTTCTTTTTGTATATGTGTGTTGGTAACATGTCCTTTATTAGTAGTGGCATTATTATATCAAAAGTTCATTTACAAAGTTTTTACACATCAAAGATCATTTTACCTTTATAAATCTTTCCTAACACAATTTCCTTCTTTTCCATAATAAATTTATTTTAGATTTTATTTTTATTGATTCATACAGATAGTAAATTGGAGAACACACCTAAAATTTCCAGAAGAAGCAAAGCTATCTGCAGAAGCAAAAGATCTTATCAGTAAGCTCTTATGCAATGTTGACCAACGGCTTGGCACAAAAGGTGCCAATGAAATAAAGGTTGTTGTGCATGCTTTCTTCGAATTACGGACTTGTTCAAAAAGGGTCTTTACCGAAGGGCTTTGTGCTTACCTTTATTTTTCTGGCAATTTAGGCTCACTCTTGGTTTAAAGGCATTGAGTGGGACAGATTATATCAAATGGAGGCTGCATTTATACCTGAAGTTAAGGATGAGTTAGATACCCAAAACTTTGAAAAGTTTGAAGAGGTAGATTGTCTATCTAAATGGCTAATTTTTCTGATAGTCTTAAACAATCTAAATACAGTGTACATTTTCATCTGTGTCTTGCAGTCTGGGGACCAGATTCAGACTTCATCAAAGTCAGGCCCTTGGAGAAAGGTAAATATATTTATAGGATGTTGTTTTTGTTATCTGCTTGCAGTCTTTGTTCAACTTATTCTTGAATCGCATATCTTATATATTAATTCGTTCATTCAGTCAATCAAGGTTGCATGATTCTGAAAATTATTCATGAAATATATGAATCACAAGTGCAATATGCATGCACAATTTTAAGGATGAAAAGACAGCTTAGGTATGACCATAGAGTATCTGATAAATGTGAAGTCCGAACATAGAAAAAGGTTTATTGTGGAACTATGAAATATTATGCTTAGGGTCTCCCCCTCATATTAGAGGTTTAGTAGATGAATATGTAATATTGGATCCAATTGCAAAAATAGTTTATTTACACAGTTTGATAGTGCCCAAAATGGACAGTATTAATGCTAGCTCTTCATCAACATATTGAGTGGTGAAACATAGCTCATGTGTTATCTAAGCTTAATGATGCTGAACTTCATGTTTTGTTTACAATATTCATGTTGATATTTCAAGTAATGCTTATAATGACTTCTCTTTAATTCCTTCAGATGCTTTCTTCAAAAGATTTGAATTTTGTGGGTTATACATACAAAAATTTCGAAATTGTCAATGATCATGAAGTGCCTGGGATAGGTATGTATGCTTTAATCTTTGGAGCAGTATTTCACCTTATGCATATCCCTACTGTCCTAGCTTAAGAAGATATTTCTCTTCACTTTGTTCCCCCTCACTGTGAGGCTTCTGTCAGGTTTTGCACTGATATATTTTTGCTTTTGCTATTAGTGGTAAAATAGTTGCAAACCTGCTGTGCAAGGACTATATGCTGACTGGAAGCCCTGGAAAGTTCACCTAATTGTGATGTTCATACCATCATCAATAGCTTGAGATTTTGGGAGTAATAGTTCCTATAGAATTTTGCAGATCATATTGTAGATATATTACCTTTCCAGCAATTGGATAGCCCATGATCAGGGAGGATAAGCATAACAAAATGAGGTATATAACAAGAAAAAACATTATAGTGATCCAATGTCTACATGGCTCAGATTACAATGAAGCTGATGCTTGGGACTTTTCTTTCCTGAATCTGTAATTTGGGGGGTCAGTTCCCCTTTTTCCTACAGGAAAAAAGAAATACTAAAGTTAGCATAGAGGGCTAAAGATTACAGGATGTTCTTGGTGACATCAATGAGCCTAAAGGGTCTATTAACTGTTGGTCTGGACTGCAGTAGGATTGCTGCCTGAAGTGGGTTTGTTCATGGGTAGTTTGTAATCAAGAAAAAATGGAGAATAATTTAACTGCAGAATGAATAATAGCTTAAAATTGTGTTAAGATCAAAGTAATTGGCTATGGAATCACTTGATGCTGTAATTTGTGTGCTTTGCTTGGGAGAGGAGTTATGGCACGATCAAAGGGAAGTGACTCTACCCTTGTGGGAAAGTATACTTCTGCTCTGGAATGAAACAAGCAAAATATACACGAGAATAAATCATCTTAATTCTCTTCTCTTGTATATTTTGCTTGTCTCATTCCATAAGTACACTGTCCTGTATGGCTTGAGTGATTTCCCTTTGATGGTTCATTACTTATCGTAATTATTTTAATTACTTGATCTCAAGAAAAGATTATCTTAGTTCATTTATTTGAATACAATGCTTATTGTCGATGCCCGGGCCAGTGGTAATTAATTATATGGGACCCCAACTTTACAGCCTCAGACTCTCTCTAGTAGCGACTTTTTGTTCTCCTTCTAAAACAATATGCCCTTGGCATGTAGAGTCTAATTGTCTCTGAAAATTGACTGGTGGATATGAGAATAGGCTTCATGTCGACAGGATCAATAGGGTAAGCATTTGAGTACCAAAATCAGGCTGATTTATTAGGGATGAATCGTGCATCCTGTTAAACAGTCGCTTCATGAAGGAAGAGAGAGAGAGAAAGATAGAGAGAGTGAGATAGAGAGAGAGCATATTCTTTGGTGGACATAGGTGCAGAAACATGGAACATGGGATAAGGGAAACAGTGAAGCATAAGAATAACAACAACTCGATGATGATTTTACTTTGTCCTGAAGAATCAGTGTAGGCCCAGATCATGAAAATGTATCAATAAATGGAAAATAATGGTGGAATTGATCTCGTGGTCATATTCTAATTACAGCTTTAACAAATCTGGGGATCTTTTGAATGTCTTAATTTTCAGCTTAAGGATATTCTAAGTAAAGGTGTACAGTTAAGAAAACTCATGATGGTTTTTCTTACATACCCATTTATGATGGTGTTTCCGTAATTATCAGGCTAAGGATTAACTACTAGCTACCTATAGTCATTAAAGGTTTTGCTGGCTGGGAGATAGAATCCTGGAACCCCTGACAAGATGAATTTAAGAAAATGTCTTCGATTCTGACCAGAAGATGTTGTTTTCCGATTATTTTGAGGTTCCTGCTAGAATTTTAACTGGTCAAGAAGTTGTAAATTAACGAAGGCACAATATCTAGAATAGAAGCTCAGCAGTGGTTTACTTCTTTAAGCTCCTGTCTTAATTTTTTTTTTTTCTTTTATAGAATGCACCGCATTGAATACTAACAACGCCAACACTAGGCACATGGCTTTCTACTTTGTTGAGATTTTTTTCCCCCTTAAAGTCAGCCCCTTGAGAAATTATCCTTCTGGTCTGCTATTGCAACATAATTTTGAGAAGAAGTGCATGCTATTGCAACAGAATTCGTTTTTAAAGTGATAGAGCAACATATGCCTGCTTATCAGTATCTCTGACCAATAAATGTCGCTTTCTCTCACAGCTGAACTGAAGAAGAAGGGCAAATCAAAGAGGCCAACTATCAAGTCTCTCTTTGGTATGATTCACTTTTCTTGCATCTTATATATAATTTATCACCCTTGCTGGTGATTATGTCATCCATTCATATTCGAGGAAAACTTGCTCAAACTTTATGCAATCCATTAAGAATGCTTTTCTGTTGGAGGAAAACGAATATTTCATTATATTATTCTTTTTTCCGTATTGAGTTCATTTAGAATTGTACCTCTATTTATGCCTTTGATTTTTTGAAAAAACCCGTCACCAATATGTAGAATACTAGGTCTAATGCATTATTCTAAAAAATGTTCGTGCTCTATTTTGTAGTTACCATTTTCTATGCAAGATATGTTTTTTTTTCCTCCAACTCTTTATTATCACAACTGTCATCACCACCATGACCACTACCACCACCAACCCCCACTGCTACCGCCTCCACCACTTTCATCGAGGTCAACATTACTACAGTCACCACCTCTTTCACCTACATCACCGTTATAATGATAGCTGCTGCCGCCACCACTGCCACAAAAAAATTGTCCTCACTATGTCACTTCTGTTTCCACCATTGCCACCACCATCCTCCAGTCTTGTCATCAGCACCCTGGCTTTGCCTGCAACGTCCAACTGCCACAACCATCAATCTTCTATGTTGCAGTTACCAACACAATTCACGATGGTAGTTGCTATCACTACCAGCTGCACCATCCTACTACCACCACCACTACCATTATCACTACTATCGCTGCTACTGGCACCTTCCATCCACAATTTCCATCAAGACCGACACCACATCGCAGCTGCTGCCTCATGACCATCGCAAATGGTGCCTCCACCACCATGTTCCCTGCCATAGTCGTTGCCACCAATATGACCATGCCACAGCACCATTATTGATCCCACATCTCTGTTGCCACCACCACCACCACCATCACCACCAAGCATGTATTGATTTTTACTAATTTAAAAATGAAAAACAAATCTGATTACCAAATGTATTCTTGTTTTCAAAATATTAGAAACAAAATAAATGGTAACATAAATAATAGATGAAAAGAGAAGTTTGTAAATAATGCCAAGCACAACATTAGCTTTCTAGCGTCATTTGCTGAAAGACTATTGGTTTCTTTAAGGAGAACCTGACCTCCATGCTTTGGGAAACTTGAACTTTTGATTTCTGGTTTAAGTATTTGGAAAACAAATATTAAATTTTTAAGAATATTTGAAAAAGCTTTTCCTCAAAATAAAAACATCTGGAAAAATGTTTTGACAAAAAGGGTCTCCATCTCTTTATTTTGGCAACCAGCACAAAGTTGACAAAACACACATCTTCATAGCTATGCCCTCCTGCCTAGCTGTAGTTAATTTGATCTTAAATTTTAAATCCCATAAAAGAAGGATTCATTGAGGAGGCAGAAATGCATTTTGAGATAAAATGATTCTGGATTGTGAATGAATGGAGTCTTGATCTCAGGCCATGAGTAATATCTATGAAGATGTCTTTGATTTACTATCAGCAATCATGGCAGTGATGGACCTATGCGATTGCTTGGCATGAGTTATTTTCTGGGAGAAATCTGATATCATTTTGGTGACTGGATATTGATGCAAAGTAGATTGATTCCGATGCTCACAAGGCTTTAATTTTCAAATTACTGAGTGGGAATTTTTTTAAGAGCAGTTTCAATTTGCAAATTACTTACTTGTTTCACTGACCTATCATTTCAAAAATTGTCTCAGAATCTTCAGAGACAGAGGATCAACCTGAGGAATGTGTTCAAGGGAGCTTCCTCAATCTTTTACCTTCTCAACTGGAAGTCTCAAAGAGCCAGAACTCATCATCACCATAAGTCTTGTTGATCTCTATGGCATCATATGGCTCAAGGACTCAAAGAATCATCATCAAAAGCTGTGCATACCTCTCATAAATGCGCTTCTCATCTGAGGCTTGTCAGGTGGTACTTGAGGCATCTGTTTGCACAAGAGACCTAGCTTTATGGCATGTAATGAAATGGCCGCAGAAGCAGAGAAATTAGAGGAAGGTGGAGGTTGAGTTATGCTTCTTCCATGAGGCATATGTTCCTGAATGGATCACGTAAAATTTGTTCTTGTGAGTAAATATCAATTTATCTTTTTACATGATGCAATCAATTTTTCTGTATTCTTTGTCAATCTGTAATTCATGTGTAGAATGTTCCACAGACTTGTGTAGTTATATGTGGAATAGCTTCTTATCAGCAAACCTAGTCAATGCCAGCAGAATAATTTGGTCATTTTGTTTAAATTGTCACAAGTGTTATATCTTGATCATCAGATGTGAAAATTTGAGATAGTTTAGATCAACTTTTGGGATTTTGTCAGCATTGGTGGTTTGACCAAGAATATTTTGTTTTGGACTCACGCAAGGGTCTACTAATATGTCCAGAGGCATATTCACATTCTGGTCTGACCTCAGGAAGACAGCTCCAGCCAACCTTCTTTAAAATTGATGTATGAGTTTCAGATATCAAAAAATATATTCTTCTACATTAAGGGGGAGTCTGCTGGTCGCCAGGACGTGATATGTGTCCTTCTTCCGGATGTGTGATGTGTCGTCGGTTTGGTGCCATCTGTTTGAGAAAGGATTTGAAGGGAGCAGCATGAAAGAACTAAGCTAACAAAGGTCAAGAACAGGAAAAAAAAAAAACAGCGCAAAAATTTTAGAAAAAAAGTTTGAATGCTCACATTTTAGAAAAAATATTTGGTATCCTCCCAATATAGCCAGACAGAGAGGGGCACGAAGGATAATCCAGGCAGAAAGTGATGCGAAGGATAAGGAGGCAGCTGCCAGTACACCAGAAAAGAAAAGCAAAAGACACTTGCAGCCCCAGTGGAGAGTGCCGAGGAGTTAGTTTACTCAAATTTAGAAACTAGGAGTAGCAGTTCTAGTGGTCATGGATCTGCTGGCCGGAGAGTGAGTAAGGATATGAGACCACCATTTATGAGACACAGCCGTAGGGTAGTCTTCGATTCACTGGTAAGTCCCAGTTTACGCATGCTACATAGCATGGTGCACAATCTAATGGAGCCTGCTAAGATCCGATTACATATAAAAGATGGACTCCTCGAGGTCATTTAGGAGGACACGATGTATTTGCAGATGACCTCGCACGTGAAGTAGGATCCTAGGCATATCTGAGTTATATATTGTATTCTATTATCTGCAGCCATATGCAGTCTATGACCCATATAGATACGGATATAGATATGGTGCGTTTGAGGTATCTTCCAGTGGTTACCATCCTTCACAGCCAGGAGCATCTTATGGGTCGGATTTTGCTCTTGGCTTATTTGAATAGGCTCATTCACATCCATTTTATCAGCCAAAGGACACCTCTTAGAAAATACTTAAAATTATTAAAAAAGTTCAAAAAGATGGATTACCAATCAAATCAACTTGAAAAAACTCCAAAAAAAAGGATATGCCGGTACGGAACTGGCACGTCCTACCATACCGTGTGTCGGTACGGTACCAAACCGATACCGTACCGACCCATCCACCGACCGATGCAAGTCCCAGTACTGGTTCGTCGAACTTTGATTCCATTCTTTGAGTTAGAAATTGGTTATAGAAGAAGCATTTGGGCCCACCACTAGTTTTCAGTACTCTCTCTCCATATATGTATACATACATGCATACATGTGCCTACATGCATGTGTGGGCACGCCTGCCTACATGCATGTGTATATACCTGTATGTGTGCGGGCATGTCTTGGTGGGTGCAGGCAAGTGCGTGCATGTGGGTGCTTGTGGGTGTATGCATGCGTGTGTGCCAAGGCTTCTCAAGGTTAATGTGCCTAGCAAGATTTCTCAAGGTTAGTGTGTCTGGTACTTGGGGAAACCTGGAAAGTTGGCATAGGTAACATTGCAGGCTGGGTGAGGCTTGGTAGGTTGAGACTCAGCAGGGAGGGAGATGAGGCTTAATGTTTGTTTGAGGAGGAGAGGGGAGGTGAAGCTGGTGGATCGTAGTGGAGGAGCATTGGTTGGATTGGAAGAGTTTGGTGGTGAAGAGTAGCCTTTTATTTTCTTGTCAATCCTTTTCAATTTAGAAACAGCAAAGGTCAGTGCCTGCCTGGCTTGGTGGGTTGGTTGTCAGGGTGGCAGCAATTAAGAGAGGATGGTCGGGCAATTTGGCTTTGTGATAACCTATTTAGTTGGCATCAAATAAGATTTGGGTTGTTTTATCTTTGAGACTCACTAAGTCACTCTACCCACTTTACTTTTTATTTGCTCAGCAAGTCGTATGATCCAAATCTATCCCAAGGACGGTTTAATGAAGGGGAAGTTTTTTTTGGCTCGGGTCCACTTGGAAACCTGCTGAGTCAAAGTTGACTCAGCTTTGACTCAGCTGATTTTCAAGTTCACTTGGTGAAGTTTGGAACACCGAGATAACTATTGAATGTTGGCTTGCCATTATAGTAGTGACTAAAGGAACATTCTAGTCCTTGTTTATCTAGTTATGAGCTTTGTCTTCTAATTGAACCCTGTTTTACGTCTGTTGTAAGCATTCGTCAAGGCTGTGGAAGTCTTATTCACAAGAATTTTTTTTGAATTGTGAAGCTCAAGCTGTCTTGCTTCATTTGTAAGATCTTGAACAAAAGTAAGCCCAATCTGGTTATGACGAATCCACTTGGCGTTCGTCGTTGATGGACAGCAGTAGTGACTTGTTAGGTCTGACAGTGTTTGACTTAGAACAAACTTGGTATTATTTTGGTGCACTTTGAGAAACCTAACTTTGCTGGAATTTGTGCAGAGTTATATGTTGGTTGTTGTCGCATTCAATTACAATCACTAAATGCTTCAAACTGCTTCTCAAACGTAATGTTATCTTGAATGGTTCTGTGTCTCACCCTTTCACGGCATGGCAATTTGCATCAACATGGAAGTAGTTTAAAATGAGAGAAAATACCAACCACAAGAGGAGCCGAGTGGCTTGTCTAGCCCTCTTCCTTTCTCTTCCCGGCAATGAAGTGGTGATAAATAGCAACCTCGGAGACAACTCGATCTCCCTCTTCCTTTTTCTCCCCGGCAATGAAGTGGTGATAAGCAAGAGATCCGGCAATGAGAGGCTGTTCTTCATGGCGAAGCACAAGTATTTGTCTGTCATGCATGAAAACATTACTACTACGGTAAGGTATTCTAGGCAGAGGCAAAAACAAGCTTAATTTCCAAACCCTGTAAAAAGAATTTAATGTGATTCCTTTTTTTTGGGTCGATTGGTGCATTCCTCATGTTTCTTGGGAACAGCTCCAAAATATAAAGCTAGAAAGAAAGACAGAGAGAGAGAGAGAGACACAGAGTAATTCCCTGCTCAGAACTAGCAAGGGTCAGCCAAACAAAACTTGCTTAGCCTGAAAAAAAAACCAAAGGTATGCAACCAGGACTGACCTGGACATGGCAGCTCCATTGGTAGAGGGTGTACCTTCTGACGGCAAAGTGGAGGGGAAAGGGGGAGGGATGGGTTGGGACTCGAACTGACCCTATTGAGAGCCAAGAGAAGAGAGGAAGAACATGGATGGATGGATGGCAGAGAGAGGCCAGAGAACAGGGCATGATCAGTTGGAATTTTCAATTAACAGTTGGATTAACTAAATCTAGATCGTTGTTGGGTTGTTGGAATGAAACGTAATTTCCAATTCCAGATGTAAACCAGAACTCTTTGAGGAGCAAAATATGCTACAAGCGGCTGTAAAAAATAATTCACTCTGTTCAACCAAATGCCAGTCTTCTAAATTAACGCATAGAGGACCCTGTCATTTATTTTTTTTATCATATATATATAAAAAAAAAAATTACAAAAGAGGGGCAGATTTAAACAAATGCAGGGGCTGTCCGCCCCCTTCTTCCACCCTACCATGAAGGATGGAAAAAAAAAAAGAAGCAATTTTCTTCCCAGCTAGACTTCACCAAATTAGGGCATCTATGATACAAATAAAATCCCATGATGGATGGCATTATAATGTAGGACTAATCAAAGAATCACTGCTGTCAGGCCAGGACTGATCGATAACCTTTGCAGGTTTGGCTGAAAATGGTTAGCTTCAAAATGAACACCAGATTGGCTGCTCCATTCCTGTTGCCAAGAACAAACAGATGGAAATCCAGTTTCCCCTTGAAATCAAATGGACCACAACAGGTGATTAGCCTGACTCTGAATTTGCTAAATCCTCAATTCAATCTTTCACCTAATGGAACGGTCCATTTACTCGAGGTGTCTCAGAGGCGTCAGCCTTCAAATTTTTCACCTAGAAAATCTCACTACATTATAAAGTTAGCCCGCATTCCCTGTAACTTCAGCAGCCCGTTGTCTCATCATCTCCATAACCGCTGCTCTCCGTCTGGATTCCGACTGTTGCTGCAACCTCCTCATATGTTCTTTCAAATCCCTGGATGGAAAACAGGTCAATGTTGATGAATTTTAGTTGGTTTTACCAAAAAAATAAAAGAACTGTGATGTGATCATGTCAAAGAGATCATGGAGGATTTTATAACATACTTGCACCGTGGCACATGGCAATTCGATTCTTTACAAGATCGGGAATGAATTTGCAAAAGATACCACATTTTCTTACACATCTGGCAACCTCCTGAGGCGCGTATTTTGCATAGCATACCATGACGGAAAAGGCTTTTTACTTTACGGCAATTTGGGTATGGGCAATGAGAGAGGCATTGGGAAGCATGCACCAGAAGATCAAGCATTTTCCGTAGCTGAAGCACATAACACCAGTAATTTGGTGAGGACAGGACATATGGACATATATACCGAGAATTCATGATAAGCAAAAGTTTGCAAGAAAGCCTGAAAAGTAACAATTGACAAAAAAATTCAAGTGATGGATAACGAAAATGTAATGGAAAAAGGACCATATATCATATTCATTTGCACGAGATGAAATCAATGCTTCAACATCAACACTGTGGAACCTTAGCAACATTAGTAAATGACATGCTCAAGGTGCTCGAACTAAACAGTGCTTCTCCCCAGGTGAAAGGTTTAGGCCAACAATATGTACATTGTTTATCCAGTTTTAAGTACTAGAAGCAACATATGCCAAACTGACCCAAAATGCTTGGTTTGGGGAGAACCAACCTAAACCAGTGTAGTTCCAGGTGGAATGGCAGTTCGGGTGGGTAAATGGCCTAAACCAGTCTAAACTGAGCAGAACTACACAGTTCCACTCGGTTCGGAGAGGTTCGGGGCGCTCAAATAGGGAGTGGATTTTGTGAGGAAAGATTCAAGGAATAGGGCCTTTTTGCCGATTGAGCCTAAGTCCAAGTCAACTCAGGTATAAAGGTATAATCCCCTCCCTTCTCTTCATTGTTTTTTTTTTTTATTATTTTGATGCCTAAATTTGGCAGAAAGTTGGTTGAACTAGGAGAAATGATGCCAAAATGTTGTATTTTTGGCATAATTGCATGATCAGCATAGTATCAGACAGAAGATCGGTACCAAGGTAGCTATCTAGGAGGCTCAAGTTATTGAATGCAAGGGTATGCACAGTACTTGGGTTGGAGTCATATCCAACGCCCTAACTATGAGCAAACTCCCAATGCCTACAAGCAGCATAGACACTTCATGTGGGACAGGGACTAGATATCAATACGTATTTTGTAATTCAAATCAAGTTGTATACATACATACATACATATATATAAATATATATAAGCTAAAAATATGCATTGTCTATGTTTAATTATTATAAGTGCATCCATGAAGTAATTATACGAACTCTTCAGACCAAATATAAAATAAAATAGCATTGAAATACCCTTAAAATCATAAATTAAAGACTAATAATCTTCAAAATAAATAATTAGAAAAAAGCAAAAAATACCAAATCAGTATGCATTACGTATTGTGTGTCGGTATGATTCGGTTTGGTACCATACCATACCTGTATCCAGGTACCGAGATTGTGAACCATGACCAGAAGGCTTTCACTCAACAGTGCAAGTCATAACATACATATCTGCCTGAATTAGCAAGCTCATAACAATAGCTAAGCTAATATACTATGAGTTTTACAAAAATACTGCAAGTTTCACAAATATACTGCAGTGAAGTAGTTCGAAGCATATTCTTTCTCAAATGAAGAGTGTGTTAATAAATGTTCTTAGCAACACAAGCAGTTATTTAACATTAACTGCAAATAAGAAAGCAGCCTGTGATTGTGGGGGCCATAGACAAATAACCATTCATCATCTTCTATTAACATCGCTAGCTGAATCTACTTTTGTGGTCATATGGTAGCATTGCGCTAGTGGGGAGAGGCAGCCTTAACCTACTCGTAAGCGATGAAGCAATAATTTCAGATCCGCTGCCAAGGCCTAAGGAAGGATGCAACAGCCACCGTAGAAGTGCTAAACCACTGTTTAGACCAACCAGGGGCTCAGATCATGAGATACCAGCAAGCCATCAAAGTATTTGGGACTTCACCGAACTGCTGGGAGCATAATCAGACCATATCTAAGTGTCCAGTGCATTTAAAAATGTTTAAGATTTGGTCCAGAAAAAGAGATTACTAGCTCTCAAAATCCATAGGGAGCGAGATTAATCATATGCTTTCTTCCATTTTATTTAGCTATTATTTGGAAAGTTTTGGATGTAGCAGAATTTTATATTGATTTGGAGTCTTTGTGGTGTCAAATTGTATTGAAAGAGACCTGCAGTCATAATAAGTTGAGAAACCTTCCTTGAGCAAGAAGCAACTGTTTTCTAGTTGTTTTGGTCTATATAAGGGTTTATATAAAGCAAGGAATTTAGAATTTTATTGAAGTTATTTTGTTTGAAGAAAAGTCTCAACCAGTTTCAGCCCCTTTTCCTTTCCCCATATAGTCTCTTTCTTCTCCTCATCTTTTGATGTAATAAGTTAGTGCTCTCTTCCCTTATCCTATCCATTCTTTTCTTTAACTTTTCATTGATATTATAGAGAAAATACCTTAGATTTGCAGTCTAATGTTAAAAATTTTGCATAAATCTGCAGAAGATTCCTGAGATTTTCTTACAAGTCAACCAGCGACCATCACTGATCATCCAATCAACCATGAATTCCTTTACCTAGCATCCACATCTCCTCCAAAAGCCTAAACAGATATTTTTCAAATCTTCATAATTTTAAAAATGCCAGAAAACCCTCTTCTGCCCTGTTTGCAGTATCAGGACAAGGTGGTTTTAGACCTAATTCCTTTCTAATCCCTTTCTTTGGTCCATCTAAGCCTCCACAGGCCACCCTCAGGTTGACGGTAAGTTACGACCCCAGGACTTTGAATGATACAAGAAGGCTGAGCAACACTCAAAAGTTTAGTAAGACAAAATACATAGATTAAGCATTCAGACATGCAAGTGATCTCAGGAGCAAAATCTGCATCTGTGGGTTTTCTTCACTGCAAAACTGCAGCTGCAGCATGTTGGGTCAACGTGCCATTTACAGCCTAATTTGCATTTGTTTTGCTGGACATATCCTGGATGTTCAAAGTTTGCTCAATTTTGGGCATGTTAGCTTCTATCAACATTTTACATAACAAAAAAATCATGCTAGAAAAATGCCTTCCAGGAGATCTCCTTATAAGAAAAGTGAGCTTGGAATTTAGTTAAATCCCACATTGTGTCTGTCCGATTGATCATTAACAAAATGAATATTGTACAATTGACCATTATCTTAGCTGGGAATCTAAGCTTACCGACCTGAGATATTTGATTTTATTTCCAATAGTATTTTAACTCTCCAACATGTATCTTGCAAGTAAATGCTCGTGAATGATATTCCCATGCTTTCAGCTTGTCAAATAATCATACTTCTCTAGCAAAGCAGTAGCCAATACTAAAAGAGAAATCAAGCAAGGATTAAACTAGCATGAGAATTAGATTTTTTTCACAAAAATTAGAACAAATGATAGATAGGCTACTAATACTGAACAGGGAGGTTCAAGGTTTCTCAATAATAGTTAAAAAAAGGTGTTGAGGAATAATAGTCCCACATCAGATAGGTTAAGGACTAGTGTGGTCAACGTATGCCATACCATATCGAATGGGATAGTATGGAGCATATCGTACAGTACCTGTTTGGTACCGATATGCGGTATGGAGGGCAATACCGACACTTGGTACGCCGAATCGGCCCCTATACCGGGTGTACTGACATGATAACAAGGCAACACGATACAAGGCCCGATATCAAGATGGCGCACCCTGCTTGTGGTGCTTACATACTCTTGGGCCCATACATTTAAATGCCCAGATTGTTAGATAGGATCTTAACATGGTATCAATTCCCACAGATCCTTCTCACCTACCAAAATCTCCATGCTCCCACTTATTAATCTACGTGCCGCCCCTTATTCCAGGTTATGTCCCTCGGGTTCTACACGTGAGAGGTGTTGTTGAGGAATAATAGTCCCATATCAGATAAGTTGAGGATTCTTGTGGGGCTTATAAACTCTTGGGCCCATCCATCTAAATGCTTGGGTTTTGAGATAGGATCTTAACAAAAGGAAAGTAAGGTCGAACTAACAAGCAAGAGTTAGTCCAATCAGATGGTTTTACAGATAGAAAGCTATATAGCATCTATTATTTCAGGTAGCTAACTATATGCAAGTGTCTCAACTCAAATATGTCAATCTTAAATGAATTGAGATTAGATTCATTGTTTAAAAAAATAGAACAATCAAATAGTCAATATTACATTAACTACCAAAGACTAGATACTAAAGAGAATCAGATGTTTTCAAGAATTATAGACCATCAAATACTAATTCCAGACAACGATACCAACTCCAGGCAACATGGTAGACTAAAATAATGCATAGGCATACTGACAAGTTAGCACAACATGCCCAAATTTGAAACTCAACAAATAAGAATATTACAATCTCAGGTATGTAATCATATAGAAGGTTTTCAATATGCCATTTACAGAGAAGCAGATATGTGATTCATACTACAGAAAAAAATATAAACATCAATCAGGTAACTCCAAGTAAGTGCCTTAATTATTATTGACTCCTCACTCATTCAAAAGAGAGCTGCATAATTCAAGTTGCAACATTTTGCATTAACTGGAGTAAAAACTATTACACTAAATTTGCAGCCAATATTATTCCTTAAATATGAAACAACAATTGTACAAAAAGGACAAGGTGACCAAGATTTACATATAAAAAAACAAAATTGACCAAACTTTAAGTTGATTTTCAGAAAGGGAAACATGCAAGTGAATCATGATGATGTCATTTTGGGAGTTCTAATTAAGATAAAACAGAAATACCTGCTGAACCCGTTTCTGCCGAGCTTCTTGATTTTGAGCATCACGGTCAGCAATGCACGGATGATTTGTTAACTTATGAGGATGGTCAACACCACCATCTTTCTGATAACATGCATTGCATACATCAAAATCAGTGCAAGTTTCACAATGCCATCCCTGACCAGTTTCAATTTCCTGCTGGCAGTTATTGCAGGTGGTTACAAAGGCAGGTGCAGCTGGATTATGGAGGTGATACAGCACCATCATTGAGGAATGCTTAGCACGCCTTAGAGTATCATATTGATAATGGTTTCCTTGACAAAGGCTGAGGAATGCTTGCCTGGTGTCAAAAAACTCACTCTCTATGATTTCATCTTTATCTTTAGTATCTGAAGGCACATCCCTAATTTCAACCTGCTTGCAATCAACCATGTCATGTTACGGCCCATATGTGATAATTGTGTCTGTGTTTTGTACATATATATGTATGTGTAACATGAGGTGGTAACATTTAATAGGGATAGAATTCATTATTCAGCAACTCACCGGAGTGAGGATGTGTTTCTCCCTACTATTGATAGGATGCTTATCCCTCTCTACTAGTTTTTGCTCTGCAGCATGACACCTACAAAAATTATACTTACATCTGTGATATATTGCAAAAAAAAGGGAAAAGGAAAAGGGAAAACGAGAAAAAGGTTATCCCTCGGGGAGGGAGCCTACCAAAAACTTTTTTCACACCTCCATTCATTACAAGCAACACTACCACAAAGATTCAACAAGAAAAAAGCTTTGGCAGTGGAAACATGCTTTGATAACAGAGAGTCAAGATTGCGCCACAATTCTTTTGGCAGTACCTATATTCACATGCTGCAGAGGTATGCAAGGAAGACACTTTTGGGCACCATAAAGATGGAGAAAAATAGGAGATAAAAATTATGAAGGGGGAAACTGAGGGGGCAGGAGAAGGGAAGAAGAGAAGTTAATTGTTCCTACAAGCTAACCCACTCTTTTCTTGCAATCATGGTCATCTAGACATGGTCAGTCTTAAGTCTTCAAAATTTATTTTGGATTATGAGAGGGTTTAAGTGGAGAATCGCAGTTTTGCTGAGATAAATGCAATTGCTGTTCCTTCTCTTTTCACTCTCCAATTCAATACCCGCTGACTACTTGCAAATGAGACTTGGGAAGCAGCCTCTAGAAGCATTGATCAAATTCGAGATGATTTTTGCCGTACTCAAGTTCCAGAGGTAAAACAAACTTAAGAATTATAGCTTCCTTGTTAAGGCATTAAACCAAAAATAACACACAGTAAAAGTTATTCAAGCAAATAATATAGTTACCAAATACAATTCTAGTGGAAAATAAATTGATGGAATCAGGACATCACTAGTGGCCATCAGTCATATTATGAATATCACGATTCACAACAAAAGAAATTTTGTTCCTGCAACTTACATAATAGCTAAACATATCAAAGAATGGTTTAACCAGCAAAATTCAAGTATCTTAAAGACATTCTCTATTATCAACCTCAAAATGAAAAATAATATTCGATCATGAATAGAAATTGAATGCATCTAATTATTATAAGATAATGACATGGCAGTCAGATAATATTATTAGTCCATCACATCTGGCAATCTGGTAGTATTGATATTTTAAACAAATCATTCTTGCAGTGTCTATTGAGGACAGAGTATTGACTGCATGCTGATGTGCCTGCCTAAACATGATTATACAGGATAATGATAAATAACAAATTACTCCACAAGAAAATGAGATGATTCGCAAAAGACTTACTTATCACAAAGCTGGAAGTTCTTGCATTGGTTGCAAACCCAGCGTGCTCCAGACACCATAAGTAGACAGCAATGCGTGCATGCATGCTGCAAATGGACCATGATAAAGTCTTCCTTCATAGGAAAGATGGTTTCACCAAGCTGTGACAGATAAAAAAAAATTCAGTCGGGTAAGCAAGTTGAAAGGCCACTGCTAAGCCACCAGTCAGTCTATCTTGATCCAGTGAACTCAGCACCATAGGTCACTGCCCACTTCGCATGCAGGACCTTTAAGATCAAGTTATAAAGCTATGTCAAAGATATTTCCACTCAAGGTATACCGTCTCCGTACTGGACCCCATACCGGTGCCACCTTACCACTGTATCGGTACGTCAAGTACGGGAGACGGTTTGACATATCGAGTGTCGATACGCCCTCTATACCATCTACCAATACCGGACCAGCATAGTACGGTACTCTCCGTACCGCCGGTTCAGTATGGTATGATATACCATGTTTCCACTTCTCTTAATGGTACAACCAACAATTTTATGGACAAAATAACAGAAAAAAATTACTTTATGCATCAAAAGGGCATCTTTAGATGCATTGGTAGAAAGATCAGCTTGACCAGCAGCTTTTAATGCCCTTTTTGTTATAGTCATTTTAGTCTTTCCTTTCTTCTGCTGCTTTTTTCCATCCTCTTCTTGACGAAGTTGATTGATCATATCCTCTGCAGCACCAGGCCAATAGTCGCCATCGAAATATGGCAAACGAGCAGCAGTTACCTTAGTCTTACACTCGCCAGCAGTTACAAAGAACTGATCATATAAATTAGTGAGATCAACAACAATGTTTTCCTTGGCAGCTTTCCGAAGCATTGATAAATACCTGCAGTATTTGTTTTGTCAATCCACATGTGCAAGTTAATCAATTAATCGTACATGCAATCAAGGTTCGTCGTACCCATGCATACAGTCCCATACTATGTGCACTGAACCATACTGGCACCGAATTAAGACTCGGTATGGAAGGCATACCAAGTGTCGGTACACCAAACCGACACCCGTACCAAGTATACCGACACTATACCAACATGTTACTGATAAGAGGTCCAGTATTGAAACGGCGAACCTTGCATGCAATACTAAAAAACAATGTTTTTGCTCAAAATACAGCTAATTAGTAAAAGCTATGACTCACCACTCACGGAGTTTGTCAGATTTTGGTGTCTTCTGAATCTCAGGGTGGCAATATAAGATATAGTCTTCACCCTTCAAAGGAGGACAAGCCCATATATAGCAACTAGTGAAACCCCGCTTCTTGCAGTACTCGAGATATCCAATCTATAGAAAGATACAAATGAAACACCAACACCGTAATTAAATCCCAAAGAAATGTATATTCACCAATAAATCAATAGAAGCACAAACATGTTTAATTACGATGCAAAAAGACATGCACACACACCACATGCATTATTCCCGAAACACGTTGATCATTAATGATAAATTGATAGAACCATGAACAAGTTGTTCCACCCAGGCAACCACAAAACACATACATAAGCACATGCACATGCAACCTATAAACCCAAAAATTCAGCCACACGTGCATGTGTGCACATATGCACACGCATCCATGCAGCAAGCATGTGGCACAAGCACATGAAGATGCACATCCATACACTTCTCACACACCAGTACGCTACAAGAGAAACACAAACCAGTTTAACTATGCAGAAAAGTACATAGGCATCTGCACATGCACAAAGACAACCACAAAGCCCAGCATGTATGCACAATGTACATCATGATAGTGGATCAAACATTAAAATAATCTAAACCAAGGTACGCCATCTTGGTACCAAACCCCATCCGGTATGGAGGCTGATTCAGCATACCAAGTGTTGGTATGCCTTGTACCATGCATCGGTTTAGTAGCGGTACGGTAGGAAAAATCCGTACCATTCGGTTCGGTACACATCCGTACCATCCGGTTCGCTACGATATGGCGTACCTTGATCTAAACATAAAAAAGCATCTAGGTAGACATGTAAAGCCCTGAAGTACCAGAATTTCATGATATACAAAGGTACGTAGAGCTTCCCCAGTCACTGTTTTTATTTCAGGCCTGAAGTATTTGACAGAATCCAGATACGAGAGATAGACACGACGTTGATTAGGAAACTGGCATTCCGAACCAAATTCTTGGACATACATGCCAAATAGGCATACCTCTACACCTCCAATCTTCTGAAACAACAATATGACCTGGACAAACAACAAGTACACCATGATAAGATTCCAATAGTTCCTGACATAATCCACAAATCCAAGTCATGTCCATCAAATATTCTTTGCTATAAGGAAGAAGCAGCATTTATCTAGTGGCAAATTTTTGAGCAAGGAAAGAAAAAAATCACCTTAGATTTGTATGGGAATTCTGTTGGATAATTTTCTTCCTGAAAGATCTCTAAAAAACGCTGTTTTACTTCCAATTTTTTGTCAACCGATGATACAACTCTAATCACGAGTCCTTCTGCCCCAGGTACCTGAAATAGAAGCAACCAATATTATGACAGTGGCTGACTAAAATTATTACCAAACATCTCGCATTGGAACTCAGTCAAGACCAATAAATTGAAAAGTAGAAGCAATCTAGGTGATGCAGCAAAATTAACAAGCAGATACACATTAGGGAACAGTATACAAGAGATCCAAACAGGGCTTTGTTCTCATCACCGCAAACATTTGCCAAAGCAATGCACATAATGGAATTTTAACAGTTATAACAAAAGCAAGCAGTCCAATACAAATAAGATAACCAATGAGACTAACAATATATCAGTTGCAAACGGATAAAGCAAATTTAACACATAGAGGTTGCCAGGCAAGATAAGCCTACACAAGCAAGAAGAACAAGGAAAGCAAGTCTGCTTGCAGCAGTAATTGCCAGAATCATTGTAAAGTAGAAAATGGAATTCCCTCTCTCAATAGCAGGTAAAACATACTGCAATATAAAGGCTGTCATGTGGAAACAAATACTGATGCACAGACCAACCAGGATATACTTCATTAGTTACAAAACGGAAGAAAAAGCATGAGCCATAGGAAGAAGAGCTTTTGCATACCCTTAAAAAGAGAAATCCCTTGTTTGCCTTCAAAATATCAGAAAAATTGCATGCATATGTATATGCATGTGCATGTGTTTGCTACAAAAGAAAGAAGAAGAAAGCAACTCTACTTGCAGCAGTAATTGCCAAAGAGTCATTCAAAGTATCTGGTACTGTTTGGAAGCACAAAATGGCATCCCTCTCTAAATAGCAGCCTAAATATACTGCAATATAAAGGCTGTCATGCAGAAACTAATACTGATGCATACACCAACCAACATATAAAAGCAGTCAGATGCAGTTTGTGGATTTATTTCATTAGATATAACATGGAAGGAAAAGCGTGGAGGTATAGGGAGATGAAATTCTGCATATATCCTAAAAAAAATCCTTTATTTGCATATATACCCTTCCTGTCATGTTGTGCAAAATTTCATCATTCTAGAGTTAATTTGGTGGGCTAAAAGTTAATCAACTTGTCTATCGACTACTTTACCAATTTAGCACCTTTTGAAAATATGCATGCAGAAATCCCTTAAGGGATAAAAGGATAAAGTATAAAGTAACATTACTTTTTTTGGAGGATGGCATTCTGTTGTAGAGGCATGTATGCAAGTTTGAAACTGTGGAGACAAATATATGCAAATTTAAATTGTTGAAGAAGCATATATGCACATCTCAAAATCAAACTTTTGAAGGGATATCTATGTGTGGTTAACTTTTCAAGGTGTAAATAAGGAAAAAAGGGATTTTGAAGGCCATAAATACAACAATCCATAAAAAGAAAATGGCCGTCTTGGGTGATCAATAGAATGATATTTTTTCCCCAATTTCTGAAATTGAAATGTAACTGTTTCAAGAATGAAATGTTAATAATGACCCGATGATTGTACATCCAAATGACTATAAATAGAATAGAGAATGTGAGAAGTGGAAGAACTAAGTAGTTAGCGTTGAAAGGTATTAACTATTAAGCATACAAAATGAGATGATAATTTCAATTTTTCGCCTGCTATTACACTAAGTTCTTAAGAAAACAGTTTACGGTCAGGAGGAGTATATGCAGCTTATATCTGGTGGAAAGTTCATGAAAAACATTGACCTTTTTTTAAAAAAGAAAAGGGAGAGTTCAACGGACAACATACAGGAGGAGAAAAAAAATAACAGAGAAAACAAGTACAAATTTAGCATTTCTTTGACAAATTCAATAACTAAGTGAGATAGCTCATCTTTTTTAATGTCCAGCCGATTCAGATAATCTATATAGTTCGCTATTATATAGATACACCACAAATCATTTTATATTTGATCAAAGTTTTATTTGGAAAATTAGAGTCCGTTTAATATAGATGAGCATCCTTTGATAATTCTTTAACATATTTTATTAAAATAATAAAAGAAAGGAAATGGAGCAGAAACGGGGTTTCAAATGCAAGAAAAGATAAGGTTAGACTGCAATGGAAAATTCATATTTAGTTTCAGATATTGTACATAAGAATAGCATGCACATTAAGTCTGACAGCAGGTTTCTTTGGAAATAAAATCAATGTCATCATGAAGCCACATAAATCCAAATAACCTCATCAAAAGTTTTTCCCAGATGCCTTGCTCTGTCTTGCCTCTCCTGCTTGAGTCGTCTAAAAAGTCGTTGCTCTATGTGATCACTAAGAATAGTTCTTGGCAAATCTATTGCACCAAGAACAGCATTTTGTGGCAAAGGCTTGCGTTCTCCTTTTTCTATCTCCTCTATGTAACAATTAGGGCAAGTATATTCTGCTTGTCCTCCATCATTTCTTCGTCCGTTAAAAAGAGCACATATTTGATGTTGCCAGGCTTCACATTTATCACATTGAACCCACTGCAATGAAGGACAGAGAATAATAAGTAATTGCATGTGCAATTTATTGCCCCCCCCCCCCCCCCCCCCACCCTGCACGCCCCAACTGCATGCAAAACATCAATAAAAATGTACGGATTTACCCATTCTTCAGTTTCCTCATCATTTCTCTTCTTTTCAAGCCTGGCTTTTGAGTATGCAGTGCCATCTACCTCAACAGTGTCACCACGAGCCTCATTATAACATGGGATACAGAAGTGATGCCGAGTGTAGCCACTTCCCATGGTATAATACATTGCATTCCTCTTAATGCGAGCACCACACAGCGTGCAATATATTGGAGGGGGGCCAAAAGAGAGCTTTTCCACTGCACACAACTGACATGAGTTTTCACTCATTGAATGTTCCATTGCTTGATTCTTTTCAGCCTTGGCTCTACTCTGTGAACAAAAAGGGAAAAAAAGGAAAATGTGCTTATTGAAAAACTAGACAAAGTTCAGGTAAAAGGATAGTTAAATCAATACATGAGTACATCTTCACATCTGCCAAATTTATGTCATTTCCTCTGTTAGAAGCATGAGGAGCAGCAGTTACAGATTTCATCAACACAAGAAGCACAAGAAAAACATGCCTACAGGTTAAGAAAACATAGATAAAAACCACAACTCCACAAGTCTTTGCTGATCTGAATTATAAACCTATTTTGCCATCAGTTCCTATTCAGTTACCAACTCCAGTAAAATGGAAGCAACTTCATCTCCCTTCTGACTCCTACTATTCAATCTTCTTTTGTCATCCCCTCCTTTTCATTTTTTTTGGTACATGTCTTCCCCTCCTTTTCTAACACCTCCAGCCATGTGTGTCTTATGTTGCACTTTGTCCAACAATCTTAAATAACAAAGCCACCTTACCAAAATCAATAAGCCAATAGACATCTTTGCTGTCAATAACTGCTAAATATTCCATAGATATGGTGAATAAATTGCAGTTCACGAGCTTACAAATCTCTGATCTCATGTAAAAACAATTATTCTTAAACTTGTCTTATATAGGTGATGAAAACAAGAATTCCCTACCTATTCAGCAAGAAAGGCACTTACAGTCAGAAGCAACCTATCCTCATTAAGGATGTCAGGTAGTGCATAAGATAACCTGGATCAAGAATGTAGCTCCAAAGACTAACTCTTTCCCACCATTAGAATTTAACACCAATATCTAGATACGGATGTATGAATGGAGCAAACCAGCCTCCCATCTCTATACCCTCTTTTCTTTTCCCTATATTTATGTTAAAACATTGGAAAACAGACAGAAGCATAGTTACCAACCAACATACATCTTCCTTAAGGTGTCTCATGGTTAAGGTTGCACAAAACCCATAACTCTGGATATAAGCCTTCCTCAGCAAGTCTTCATGAGCATTTACCAACAGTGTCGTACTCAAAATGTTAACCCATTAATCCATAAATTATCTACCCAATTCCTTAGTTTTACAAATATCCCACATTTAACAAGTTGCTTACTGCCCCACAACCTCTCTCTCTCTCCTCCACAGAGAATCTCCCATGCAGCAACTGTGAAGATACATTTGTTAGATTATGTGAGTCATGGCACATCAAGGTTAATTTCTGTGCGATAACAAACCCCAAATGAATTGAGTATGCTTCTAAAGCTAGTTAATCATCCATAAATCTGTTCAACAACCAATCCTTTTGCTATAGTTCGAACTTTGAAGACTTAGATACAATATAATAGACACGCTGTCAACTTCACAGCTCAAAACATCATTAACTGAACTGTTTGACTAGAGTTTCACAAATGCTAGCTTAGGTCATCTAATATCCACATACTGAACAATCTAAAATCATCAATAAGGTTAGGTCCTTACTGGTCAAAACACACGCACGCACACACTGAGACACACACACAGAGCACCTAAAATTTATATCCGTTTTAAACATATCTGCAAAAAGTAAAATTCCCAGAACAAACAGCTTTTCGAGGAACCTGAATAATCAGACAATGCATTTCTGATGTGTCTGAATAGATCAAGGATGGTTAACTTGCCAGTTAAAAATAGCATGAGAAAGACCCTCGTACATATGATAGTGATTATAAATTAAAAGATGGAACATCTGATAAAATAAGCTAACCTGGCCAACCCATTTCCTCAGACTAAATATGTGTTCTCTTATCTGCTCTGGGGTGAACAATTCAGTCAAAGATACACCTTTTATCTTTGGTTTCCCTGATTTACTTCCAACTCCAGAATCAGTTGGTGGGACATTTGCTTCCTTTTCAGCTTCCATCTTAGCCTGGTCAATCTCTTTCTCAGCCAGATTTGTTTCTTGGTTGGCACAACCATCAACTCCATTTTGGAGAAGACCTTCAGCATCGGGCCTTGCAACATGCACATTCACTGAACCATCACCAATTGTGTTGCTACAAATAGGAGAATTTTGTCGTCCAGAACCTATGAATAAGTTGGGCTTCACTTCAATGGCCTCAGACTTAGCAGTCATGGCTATCTCAGCTTGTTGGCACTCTTGAAGATGATCCTCCTTGAAAGCATGAGAATGATTCATAAGATGGACAGGTACCGGAGAATTTTCCCTCTTGGGTACAACTGAGGGGGAATTGTGATGCACCTTCACACGTTTTGACAAAGATAGTGAATCATCAGAAGTTTCAATGGGCAATCTATGCATCTTACACATCACCCTATCTCCACCTGCTTCATTAGAAGTTCTCCATGAGTCATCATCAGATGGAGGACAGATCTGGGTCTTACATTTGGCTGCTATAAAACTCCGTACAGGAACACAGACAGGACAATCTGCTGCACGGCAAACACGGTAATGCTGATAAAGTTTTCTAGATTTGCAACAGCGAGAGTAATTGCATTTTTCACTATTACATGTTCTCATATGAATCCATAGCTTCTGAACTATTGTACAGTTGACTTCCTGGCATGCTCCCTTTGGAGCCGAACATCGACGCGCATGGAGCAAAAGCAAAATCCACCTCCGCTGGTTGTAATAATTTTGTTCATTTGTATTGCTTCCAGGTCCACAGTAGGGCCCACTTGAAGATTTTGACAATGCAACACTTTTTGTAACAACAGCAGCATGACCATTTGTACAACCCTCCGGAAAGAAACAAGATTGTTGAGCTTCCTCCTGTTCTGTTATTCCCTGGTGAAATTCCTCCAAAATGAGCTGTCCAAAGGATGATTTATCTGGCATTTGAAGCTTCTGTATTGGTTGATGCTGCCAATTATCATGCTGGAGAGCATCAGATTGTGGTCCACTAAAGAGGTAACTAAACTCATTCTCAGATCCAGTAGCCTGCTGATGTGGAGGCAACAGCAGTTCTGAACCCTGTGAGAAGGACGGATGGAAATCCTGAGCTAAAGGAGCAATCAATTCAGCACCTCTAGAGTAATCACCATTAGAAGTGTTCTGACAATACTGACTTAATTCTGAAAAATTGAACTGTTCAGCAGCTTGCGGGAGCAATGATTCATTATGGTAATCAAGACCTTGCACTGGCATAAGCTGTTGTTCAAGACTCGGAGTCATAGAAGACTGCTTTGACCCATCAATCTTTGAAATAAGTTGCCGGTGCTGTTGCCTCTGTTGTTGCTGCTGGTTTTGAGCAATCCTTGCATAAAGATGGTCAGACTGTTGTTGGAGTTGAAGTTGCTTAAAGCTTTGTATTTGATGTTGTGATGGCATTTTATGTTCACAACTTGATAAAGGTGACTGCAAATTCATCTTCTGTGAATGATAAGATATTTGAGGTTTTATTTGTGCAGTCTGTTGCATTGATTGCAAATTTGCATGTTGAGCTAGCAGTGCACTGTTTGTCTTCAGTTTAGAATGCAAGACTGTGGGGTTCATATTTTGGTCACTTATAGTAAAGCCGGCAGACGATGCAGTGCCAAACATGTTTTCTGAAACTGATGTATATCCACCTGTCATAGGTAGCATCTGTTGAGATGATGATGCTGTAAAAGAAGAATATTGATAAAATAAATAACACCAACAATGACAAAAAATAACATGCATGTGGATGAAGCACAGAAGAAGACCAACAAGCAACTAGGAAGCCCCCACGTAAAAAAGCACACATGCAACATGTGCGAGGGTAAGGACATGGAAAGGAGGAAGAGTTTACTTGATATCATTGGTTGCTGAAGTTGCTGATCAAAATGCTGCTGTGTAGAGCTACCATAAGAAGCAGTACTTTGGTACCCCTCAGATGCTGCAGAACCATTCACCAGTTGCATGTTAGTCCCAGACCCTAACCCACCAACCATGACCACATTTGGAAATCTATAAAGAGAAGGCTTGTGCTGAATGTTGAAACCCATTCCAGTTCCTATTTGGCCTCCAGGACTATGCAGTGCATGGCTATTTTGACTCACAATATACTGTTTTTGTCTCTGTTGGTTTGAGATAGTAGTAGACTGGATTCTAGAAAATGCACCTCCATTTGAATAATCAGAACTCATAAGTCGTACTGAATTGTTAAAATCTGGAGTTGGAATCAGATGATTTGATTGTTCTGCTATGCCAATCAATGATAGTATACTATTTCCACCACCAGACCCAACAGCAGCATTGGCAGGCTGGTACACATTGAGACTCGGCGCTGCACAATCAGAACAGTCACCACTAGACTAAGATAGAAATTACACCAAAATGATGTGGTAAAGATGTGCAAAACTAGAATTACCATTGACAGAATTCAGCAAAGGATTGTGTTTTAAGCCAGCTGATCCATTTGCAATCGGTAGTAAGGTTCCCATGTTGACTGTGGTTCGTGCCGCAATACCAACACCAGCTGTAGGAATCATGGAACTGTCAGCAGAAACAGAAACTCCCGAGTTTGTGCTTCCACCATGGGGCATACCAGGTGTTGGCATCATAGTACTAACGGCCGAGGAAGATGATATATGATGGGTCAATGGCTGATTACTGTTAGGAATATTGTCTAATATAGCCTGTAAGTGCTGCTCACTCGTCCCCATCGCCATACTCATACAGTTTCCCTGATTGCAAAAACACATGCATGGTATAGAGACCAGCTAAGAAAGTGAATGCAGATGGAATGACATAAACACCTCCAGTAGCCACAGATATTCAAAAGAAACAGCCGAAAAGAAATAAAAGTATCATTGCTAGCCTCTTCAGCACATGAGCACCGGGAAAAAATAGAGAAACAGATAGCAAATGCAAGTTACTCTTAAACCAAGCTTACAAATATAAACAACATTCAATCCACAAAAAAGCAATAACGGAAGAAATTGCATTCATTTATTAAGGCAATAATCTGAGCATTGATTAAGTATTGAGTAGAAACAAAATGTTAGTTATATATCATGAACACTCTTCACACACCGTTACGTAAATAAGAAAAGAAAACTGCTTGGTTGGAATAATATATAAGGCTCATCGCTCAGACCTTTTCATAAAATAATCACTGCCTGTTTCTTTCCCCTCCCATCATGGACTCCAAAGGATTCTCCTAAAAAACTTTTCACTTAATCTCTTGACATTTACTACTATATAATGGGAAAACCCTGGAGTCCAGCATGTGTATGCTGGACTCTTAAGGCCCTCATATTGAGCTTTATAATAACCTCATAGAACTCTCATGCAGAAGTACAACACCACAAGAGTCAAGCATCATGCTGGACTTTAAGATACTTTTGAATGGACAAGGTCCACTTTATATTGTTTTTTCCATCCAATCAAAGCAAGTGCATTGCACGTACCTAATGCTATTCATATTAAAGGTATTCAAATAGAAGAACACTAAAACCTTTGAAGCAGCATCCTTGAATAAATGTCCCTCCAATCGCGTTGCAAGATCTGGTATCCTTGGTAATCATGTCATTAGAATTACACCTCCCGAGTATCTGGGTGCTGCAAAATACGTTGAAACAGTTACGAAGATCACAACACAAACATAGTAAATTGGTAATTACATAGCTTCTAAAACTGAGCATGCCATGCACAGGATATATAAAATATGAACACAGAAGAGCACAAACATTTTTCACATAAATATAATTTAATTATCAACTGAAAACAATGAAGTTGACATTTTAATCCTAAAGAAAATGGCACCAATTTAAGCAACAAACAGTGCAAGACAAGCCACAGAATATTTCATTAGTCAAACTATTCCAGTACACAATATTGAACTATTTCTAGTGAGGTATGTATGATAACAAGTAAGTTAAAATGCTAACAGAACCACATCAATGAGCAAATGCACAAGATCTCAAATTAGCATGACAGGGGAAGTAAGTTGAATCTATGCCAGAAGAGTAATAATAGGCCATGCACATTCATTGCAAGTGACAAATATCTTTTATTTTTTTGCTTACTATCTCTTATGAAGAGGAAAATAAGTTAGGGAAGGGCATTTGCCACGTAATTCGGAGTCAATGGTCATTGTAGATTCCAACAAGGTTCTAAGATTACATAATAAACCAGTATAAAGTCCATTAAACCATTAGGATTAAATGTGTTTGAGCTTAATCCTATTACTTTAATTGAGTAGTGGTGCTTCTGATTAAGATTGAGAGACACCACTTCGTTGAGATCAATGATGAACTCTCACAAGCCTAATCAACAAACTCAAACCACATTTACAATACCTCAATCAGTAAAATATTTATCAGGATGACATTTGCATATAAATTTCTATAAAATGTTAAGAATTTAATGCTAGATATGGCACTCAAGATTTCTCTTAAGAGAGGTTTAAAATTGGTCGTACTACTTAATTGCCGATGAGGTTGTAATATGGTAAAAAGGAATTGCCTGCGAGCACAAAATTGATGGCAAGATTATGGACTAAATCAAGAGGCTCTTACAGATGGTACAAAATTTCCCATTTATTGGTTATCATATTTGAATAATGTCTCTTAGAAAATTAGAGATTTTAATTTTTATTTGACGAGAATAGAACTAAATGGTGTATGCTTGGTTTCCTTATTGACATATATAGGTTTTGTAAAAGTGTTGGTAAGTTTGTGCATGTTATCAACTTGGTAAAGAGTAATAAACTTCCTATATGTGTCTCCAACATTTCCTATTTCAAATGCAGATCTCAGATAAAAAAAGCATAGGGAAATCGATGAAGCCTTGCAAGTTGGTCCAACATGATCTTAAAGGAGAGTATGTACAACTACTTGAAATCATCATCTAGTAATGTCTGACCTTCAGGTGCAATATTAATAATAAGGTTAAAAGGTGTTATTGGGATTTAGTTATGGTAATCAATCAAAAAGAATACATCATAAAACAAATCATCTTCCAAACTGTTGAACCTTATCTTAATTGAGTACCCTTTATAAGAAAAACAGCCTCAACTGCAAGAGGTTCATTTCCTTGAGGGAAAAGATAATTTATTATCATGAATATTCCACATATATGGTATTCAATTAAATGACATGTTACGTAAACAATTTTTTTGAACTGAAGGGCTAGAAGAAGTATGATCAGATTTTGGGCATAATAAGGCTGCAAATGGGTCGGGGTTGACCCGTAACCCAACCTAACCCATTTAGACCCGAACCAACCCATTTTGGAGGACCCGTGGGGCCGGGTCGGGTTCTAAAATTGGACTAGTTCCATTTTTTGGATCGGATCTGGGTTTACTAAATTCAGACCCGACCCGATCCATTTGAAATTTGGGTAATTTTAGGTTTTCAATCCTACAACCCGCCCCGCCCTGACCCGACCCGACCCGACTCGAACTTGTAAAATTATTGGGCTCGCGGGCCGCAGCCTGCAGGGGTGCAACCATGCAAACCAAACAAGTTCAAAAGTTCTATGGCATCACTACATGAATGTACTCACTGCTGAATGATCTTTTATGAAGTTTTTTTTTGTCTAATAAAATTCTAATCAATAACTTGATTTTGATCCTTGTGTGATTGGAATCTTGCCTGATGAGAGAATTGAAGTTTTGGTGCTAATATATCTCAATGTGTAAAGCGAATCCGAATGTCAAAGAGGCTCTCCAATCCTCCATGTTTGTATTATATTGCTCAAGGGACTGAACAGTTCTTGAATTCATATCGAGAATAGTTACAGATTGTTTAGCAGAATCAAACAGTGACGAGCAAGGAAAAAAAAGAAGGAAAGCACGTGTTGTTTATGTAGATCATATATTCATATTGTACTAAATTCTTATATCTATACCTTTATTTCAAGAGAGGCAATTTTTGAACTTGTGAAGCTCCTGCTTCAAGCTACTGAATGTAGGCTATTGAATTTTTGTTTTGTATTGAAATTTTGAGTACCCTAATATGATGTTATCTTTATATGATAGTGTGACTGACAACAGATTGTATTTATCTTGAGACATTGTGGTGGCGTACTTAGACAATTATCTTCTCTTTGAGTTTATATTTTTATGTGGATTTTATCAATATTAGAATTTTAAAACTGCTCCATTTGGTTATCCAGTTGATCGTAACCGTGTGAATTGTTCTCACCTTTGATGAACCGGACCCGAACAAATAGACTCGACCCGTCCTGAACCCGAATCGAACTCGAATTTTTTGGGTTGGATCCGGGTTATACATGGACCCGACCGGATCCGAATGACCCGTTAGGTCAAAACTTGTAGTCGTGGACCCAATCCGACCTGATCTTTTATTGGATTGGGTATGGGTCCAAAATTAGAACCCGAACAAAGAACCGGATTGGGCCGGAGTCACTCATGACCCGGTCTGACTCGACCCATTTGCACCCCTAGGGCATAATGGTATAAAATAGGTTCTGCAATGGTTTCAACAATGTTATTATATGCAAAAGGAAAAAAATTGAAGAGTGCACAAGCACGGCTAAGGAAATACAGGTGGCCGGATAGACTTAGTGCACATGTCCCCTATGGAATGCAGGCAAATAGATTTATGTATCTCTATAGTTTGTTCAATCATGAAAGTCACTCACAGCTAATACATGGTTCAAGCTCTAGTGATAGATTGTATCGTTGAACTTCATGCATGGTGCCTATATCAGCTTCTTAAGCACGGTTGAAGCATGACCAACCAACCTTAAATTGGGTTCTCCATCATCTAAGGCAAACTAAATACCAAGAAATGACACATCATTTCAAATGAAATAGCAAATACAAAGCACTCAAACAATTAGCTTTGAGGAGAGTAAGATACTGGAGGGGATAGATAAGTCAACGAAATAATGGTGATCAGATAGGTGGCAACAAAGTGAAAATTTGAGGGACATGGAGGTTAACAAAAGATGAAGTGAAGCTCATAATTGCCATTGTTAAGACAAAATGGCATCTTTAGAAAACAAGCATTCACGTAAACTCCTATGCTCCAAGAAGAAGCAAAGCGGAATATCATATCGAGCAGGACAGCAAGTGAACCTTCAAGGTCCCACTCTTTGTCGCTACCATCCTTGCTAGAAGTTTTGCTAGAGGTAGAGAGTTCACAATCAAAGGAGGAGAGGACATTGGAGAAGCTAGAGTTCATTAATCTTGACAAAGGAAAGGATAGTGCTAGTGGTTGCAAAGTGGAAGTCTGAAAAGAGGAAATGGCCAAGAGGTGGGTGGTCAAGCAGAAAATGGTAGTTCCCCCTTCCTTGAAATGTTACGTGGGTCACCAACAGGTTTAGAGAAAAGTTATTCTAAAGCATTCTATAATATATATATATATATATATATATATATATATATAACTAGTTGATGTAAGGATCAGTATATATGTAAAAGCACTATTGCAGCAAAGAGACACACAGAAGTGTGAATTGAAAAGGCAGTGAGTTTATTCCCTCTGTAGCATAAGGTCAAACTAGCATAATACAATACACGGGTCTGCACCAGCAAGATGCACATATGGTACAATGCTCAGCATCTTGTATCATGCATGTAGTTTGGTAGCAGCATGTGCCAGCTAGCATGGAACAATATCGACCGTATTCTTTGAAATGGTCCCCTGGCATCTTGATTGGCACAGCGCAGATCTGTGATGGGCCACAATTATCACAAGCATGTTATATGATACATGCACCCTTGCTAATGTTGTAATGTAGATTATGAAGACAAATTCAGAGACCAGGTAAATCTTGGTGTAAGCATGAGAAATTTCATGTTCTGGATAGTAAATGATATGACAGAATCGAGTTGCATGCAAGCTAAGCAAAAAGTTTGCTCCCTTCAGCCCTCTTGAGCTAATGGGTAATTAGTTCTATTAATGTTTCTGGTATAAACCAGCCAAAGTAGTGTCAGCTAGTGCACTTCAACTTTCTGAGGATCGCATCCAGCTAGATCTTCAAGATATCTCCACTGATTGTATTGTTTTCAATCATCATAATAAATTTTCCATTCACTCATTTTCCATATCCTCCTATGACTATCGATGGTTCAGATATAAATGCCAGTCTCAGCTAGCTATGACCATGCTAGCAAAATAAAAGGCATTCCTCACACAAGTTATTTATGGATTTTTACATTCTTTATTGTATGTCCAAATTTAGATTGCTTCATTGCTCCATCCGCTGATTATCGAAGCATGGAATGAGACCGCATACATGACAAAGTTGGAACGCACATGACTGAGTTCAATGGTGCGAATGGGACTGAACATGCTTGGAAAGATACTTCTTCTATCTGTTACCATGGTCTTTGCTCACAAGATTCAGCATTTTTCCATAGTGAAAGGTCAAAATATGATCAAGACGGTTATAAAGCTTATCATTTGGTTTCATCACAAAAGAATGCCACTAGGGATAAAAACCTTCTGTTGGTGTTAGAATCCAATGGGACTGTTCAGGATCCTAGACAAGCTCAAGGACAAGCTTGATGCAAGGAAAGATCGAAACAAGGTAGAAAATCTACGATTTTGTATTATCCTAAAAGTGCTGCATGTTTTAAGCATGACTCAATGTCGTTGGCGGTTGAAGACGTTATTAGTAAATGAGAATTGACCTTGAGTCCCCATAACTTTCTAGATATAGCTCTTGCTATTTCAGTCATCATGAAGTCCAAAATTTTGCTCAAAGAAGTTTCGCCTGATCGAACTAGAACTTAAAATGTGCAACTTAAGCTACATTGGATCCTGGAGTTAAATGACAGAATCCCAAAAAGTAAAAGCATTTGAGCTATGGATCTAAAATTCCAGCTTTAACATATAGAATACCTAAAGACCGAACCTTTATCATTGAATCCGGCAAAAAACAACTACAGGAAGTCCAATTCAGTCCATAATTTGAAAGTGTTATATCAAAAAACATATCCTCAGTATACTTGTCGATTAGTAAAACAGATAAAATTCCTATTTCTAACAAGCAAAAGCAAAGCATCAAAGAAGCCCTTTTCTTCCAGGGTTGGTTAAGAAGAGAATGGCGATCACCATAGGACCCAAAATTCTTCGGAATAACAAAAAGAAAAGAGACAAAAAATAGAGAAAAGGAAGAAAACAATACCTCGGCAGTCCACGTCCATTCGCGTGGACCCGACCTAAATCCACGATCAATCAAGCAAGAAGGATTTCACCAAATCATTCATCAGAAAAAAATAAAAAACAAAAAAAACAAAAAAAAAAAATAAGGTCAAGAGGCCTGAATCAAAGACCTAAAGTTAGGGTTCGGTCCTCTCCCACGCGATCGATCGGAGACGTTTCACCGATGGAGAGAGAGAGAGAGAGAGGAAGAGAGGGTTTCCTCCATTTGCTCCCGTTTTGATCCCGGGGTCTGTTTTTTATTTCCCTTTTGTTGGTTCCAATTGGCCGTTTGTTTGTTGATCTAAATAGGTGCGATCCCTCGTGGGTGCTGGACGGTGATCCTCGATCGCCTACCTGCGATGGAAAATCTCTGCCGTCCATTTAGTGGACCCCGGCATGTATCCAGCGCCTATAAGATCTCCGCGATAATGATTCGCAGAGGCAGCCTCTCCGTGTCTTGAGCATCCCCTCTGGTCGGCGTTGCAACCTCCTTCCCCTTGCATGTCCCAACGGAGTCGAGACTTTCCAAACAAATTTCCCTGATAGTTCAAAAAATAAATCAAATAATTCGAGCATAAATATATATATATATATATTTGTAATTTCTTATATATCTATATCTTTATATCTATATATTTAAGGGGTTTTTTTAGCATGAATATTTTAAAAAAAAATTAAATTTACATTGATATTTTTTTATAATTTATATTTATTTATGTACTTTCATAAAATACTGTTTTCGTACAAATACTCCTAATATAACGGTCCTTCTAACACCGTTAACAAAAACCATATTTATTTTACTAAAAATAAAATAAAATTTTGAAATTATTTTTTTCATCGCAGTCGTCTTATATTTTTTTTTTTTACACATCTACCCACGAAGAGTATTTTAGTTAGTTTAATTTAAAACTGTTATTTTTTTAACGGCGTTAGATGATGTGGGTATATATATACAAAAATAAGAATTAAAAAAAAATAGAATAGCAAATAAATGTTTTACAAAGATGTAGATATAAATATAAATTTTTAAAAAATATTTATATAAAAGTTGTTATTGGGGAGGGTATTCATGTAAAAAAATTCTAGATATAGATGATCCAGCTGATAAAAACTCTATTTGGTTATAGCTCTTCCTCCTAAGCAAACGGCTGGATTGGACAACCGGACTCCTGTCGCCGGCACTGCAAAAAAGGTACACAAGGTGGATCAATTAGTGTGTTCCCTTCATCTAGCTCGGCAATTTCTAAGTCTAAGTTTCGACCGTTGGCGGACTTTGAGCAGGGAAGAAGGGGAGATGGAGCAACTCCTATGGAAGCGACTGCAGGCAGTTTTTAACTGGGAACCAATCAGGTGGGCAAAATCTAAGGACAGAAGAAAAAAGATCGCCACCCAAAGGCAACTTGTCTCTTGGTGGTTCTCTGCTGTCATCTGAAGCGGAAAAAAAAAATCTTGGTGGTAGAGAACAGTGAACCAGAGAATTCAGCCAATGAGTTAAACATTTTTACCGCCTCCCGTTCTGTTTTTTTGTTTTTTTTTAATTGGAAACAAGCGGTCTCTCTTGCAGGTTCGCAATCTCAAATTCAGCCTAGAGCTGCGAGCCAGGTGATGGAAGAAAACACCTTTTCTTCATGTAATATGTCCTTGGAGAAAGTGAAGGGTGTGGTGAATTGGAGAAGCTGAAGAACGCTCCTGTGGAGCAGCGTTAATTGCAGCAACATCAAGGCATCTTTCAAAAACTATATGGTAGTTAATGATGAGAAGTCTGAGAACTCATTTGAGGAAGCCAATTTAGCCCATAGTAAGCAGATTAGAGGCTCTCGGATTAGTGACTGAAAGGAGTCAGAGTAAAAGCAATGCTGGTGCAAGTGCTTCTTCTGATGGGAAGAGGATTGCCACGGCCTCCTACGGTTGATGTTTCTTCAGGACAAATAGTAAATTTAGAGAATTCCTTTTGCAGCTATCTTGGTATCTCAATGAAAGTTGTGGAGTGGTCTTGCCTTGGAATTCCTCTCTCAGGTTCCTCTTTGAAACACGCTGATTTCATTTATATTTTTGAGAGAACCTCATGAAAAGCTTGGTAGTTGGAAATGGAAAGTGCTCTTCACTAGCTGGTAGATCAAGGGAGATCGAAGGAAGACGCATTTATTGGTTGGGATAGCATCTGCGAACCTGAGGAGTTTGGAGGCTTGGTTATGTGTGAAGCCTTGCATAGTTTGGTGAAGCTGCTGAGAAGTCTCAGCTATGTACAAGGTCTCATTTGGTTGGATTAGTAGTGGAATAGCCTTACAGGTAAAACACATGTATGATAAGGCTAATGGGGCAATAGATTGGGTAGCCTCGTATGTAGCTAACTATTCTGGAAGACTCTATGGCTAGGGGAGAAAAGATTACTCGGTGCACTCCGAGACTTGTTATTTTTTGATTTTATTGGATGCATTCGTACCCGATATGTATGATACATCTGCTTCAGCAAAAAAAAATAAAAAATACAAAGAATGTGAGTTCTTTCAGACAGTGGGATCAGGTGATTCAATAGATTTGTTCTATGAACCTTAATTATTCACCACATCCTTCAACAAATTGCCTCTGCTTCTAAATATGAACAACTACGGAGAAGGTATGACCACTGCTGATAGGAGATGGGATGCTGAAAAATTAACTAGTATTTTTCTCGCTGATGTGGTTGATAATATCATGAAAATACCCTGAGTCCTGCAAAATCCATCTGAAAGAAGTTTATGACCTGATTGTTAAGTCTTCTAGTGAAAATTTTGACATTCGACTTCTCTTGGATATCGAAAGCTCCAATTTCCTCTAGTGTGTTGTTTTTTGGTGGAGAGCTCCATGTAGAAGAATTCCTTGCGAGATGGTATTGGCTACTGGAGATTTGCTGAATCTTTCAGGATGTGGAGCATATCCTGTTCAGTTGTGCATTTGCTCATGAAGTATAGACAGATTTTTAATCAGGAAAGGATGAACCTGCCTATTAACTCAATCGACAATGTCATTTGGAAATGAATCGACAGGGTTTATCTCTGCAATCCTCCATACGGGCTGGATGATTTGGAATGCTCGCAATGAGAGAATCCTTCACTTGAAGATGAGTGCCGCTGGGATGTCTTATGCCCAAGCTAGTTACCTGGCTTTAGGATTCCTTGCTGCCATAGAAAATGTTGTCTTGATGCAACAGCGAGGCACTAGCATAGCTCTGGTCCTTATGACCTTTCTAACTCTTCTCCTTCAGGGGTAGTTTGGCAATCCCTCTTGAATTACTGAAGGTAAATTTGATGACTTGGTGAGAAATTTTACTCTAGGTGTTGGGCATGCAATCAAAAACCACCATGAGAGGCTAATTAAAGCAGCTTCAAAGTTCCTGATTCCACTGAACCTGAAGCAGAACTGAGAGATGCCTACGAAAGATTATGCATGGCATGGATTGAAGGTAATTCTCTTACTACCTTTCAGGGGATTAATGATCCAAGTTGTTTGAGTCCTCCACGTATACCTATACTCGGGGATAGCTGAACGATGGATAACCAATGAGCCGAAGGGTTAAACAACGCAGGAGTAGAGAGGGATATGGAGGAGTATCAGGGGATCACCCAGTTGCCTTCTTCTCCAGGGTTCTCCTGGCGCTGAAGTTTATGGCTGTTCATTTGTTAGAGAGTAATTCTTTTTCTATTTATGAGGCTTGCCTCCCCCAAATTGTCGAGATCGGCCTATCCTATGATCTTGTAAAGAACAGTTTAGCACAGAGGGAGGTAAGATACCATTTCTTTATGTACAAAATATGAAAGGAATTTTGGGACACAATCTCTATCTACATTAAAACCGGAGAAGCCACTTTTATTGCATGAAAAATTACAAAGTTCATAGCATTCCTTGTTGGCCAATCAAAAGGATATCGAACTTGCAATGTGATCACACCAATCTTTACACCAGCTTCGCCCATGCTCGCCCACTTCATTGGCAGTCTCTGTGTTCCAAGCATATTTTAACATTGGTTCACCCATGCTCACTCCCATCGAGTTTGCATTCCGAAACTATTTACGCAAGAATCTCAAGCACAACGTGAATTCACATCTACATACTATATAAACTTCCTGGAATGTAGAGTAGATGCAGGAATGAGATCTGAAGACTGATAAATGGAGCCTTCAACTCATGGATTTCTCAGTGCAGCCAACCTCTTCTCAAGGTCATCCACCTCCAAGCTGCACATCAAGAAAAGGTATGATAGTAAAAGATACGAGCATATATATCATAATAATGACATAACACTTGGGTAAGCTGGGCTTAGTTCCTAAGCAGTAAACCCCCATTCAAGGACAATAAAAATCATTAAAAATAATAGGGGATTTTAAAAAAGATAAAGACAAAATCACGGTTTGGGAATGGTCCAAACAGATTAATACAGTGGAAGATGAACCTCATGTCCAGAAATCTGGCCAGAACTCACCAACTAACTGAACAACTAAGGTAGATCAACTTCTGAATTATTTGGATCGGGCAGGAGATTGACCGGGAAAGTAAAACACAAATTGACCCGATTGGTTGCATTTTTCTGGCTAAAAGAGGGTCCATAGATGCTTGATTTAACCGGACACCGTCCCAGTGTGGTCTAAACATGTGAAATTGTACTATAAAGACAGTGGATTCTTCTAATGAAACTTGAAGAGCAAATACCATGCGGTTCCAAATAAATTTACAAATGAAGCAGGTCATCCTGTAATGTTTTATATCTGGCCCTTGGTCTTTGGAATTTATATGGCCACAAATAGACAATTTCAACATTTGGTCAAGAAGCCTACGAGGTCAGACCAGCTGTGCATGTAATGTAAACCAAGGGAGAGAATATAAATAATCATGCGAGATTCAAAGCTTAGCAACTAAAATAAGGTTTAAGAATTTCGAAGATGGGACTGGCCCTTCATAACAAAATTTAAAAAGGCATGTTTTGCATATTAAAGAAGTCAGAATATGTATACCATTTTGTTAAAGCAATTACATCTAGACATTGTGTAGATTTTTCCTCAGGGCACATCAGACATATCATAGATACACCAAGTGAGATGGAAAAGTGTATCGTGTTATTCTGTGATAACAAAACAAGCTTTTCCACTTGAACATATAGTAGGATGAAAATATATGAAATAAATGCAATTTAAATAGCATGGTAATTTTTAGGCACCAGTACCCATATCAAGATACACTTTTGTTTTACCGAAAATAGAGAATTCCACTTCTACCATAATGCTTAACCCCTCAGTGTTGAGGCTAAAAGAAAGAATTTTAAGCGCTGAAGTAAAAATTTTAAATGCAAGAATAATTTCAAATAAGTTCAGTCTCTTAGGACACAAATGACAGCAATAAAAGAGCACAACAGGAGATGTGAAAGAGAAAAAATGGAGTGAAGAAAGGTATATGAGGGAGGATTAAAACCTTGAATTCCTTCAATTTTCAGAATACATGTCCTAAACAAAGTTTCAGAAACCCCAGACCTAGACCTTGAATGACCAAGGATGATTTCATGAATAAAAGAAGACCTATGCTAACATACATTTAAAAAGAGAGAGAGCGAGCGAGCGAGAGAGAGAGAGAGAGAGAGAGAGAGAGAGAGAGAGAGAGCGAGCGAGCGACAGAGCGAGAGCGAGAGCGACAGAGAGAGAGAGAGAGAGAGAGAGAGAGAGGATTTAAAAAAAATTGGAAAAAAAAATAGAGGTTTTCCTCAATAGGAATAATTGGCACAGAAGATTCCATAAATCTGATTCCAAATGCCTGGAACAACACTAAAAAGATATTGTTATGGTGTAAAGGAGAGGAAAATCTAAAGTAATTTAACAGAAGATTTGTGACGGTTTGCACCAAGAAAGCCCATAAGAAGAATCCATGAAGCTCCACTTAAATGGAATGGATCAAGCTATCAGGTTTTAGTTATAGCTAGCAAGCCACCAATATGTCCAGAAATCAAAGGGTGAATTAAAATTGATTACACATTTCACTACATTATAGTAACAGAATTCTGCCAAGGATTTAGTACAACATATTAATTCACCATGTCTAAATGATGCAATCAAAATGGGCTCAAGGAAATAAGACATATAATAGAAAAACAAAGATAAAATAAGAAGAAAAAAAATCAAGGTAGTCAAACCTCTCAGCACTTTGAGCATTTTCCCCTGCAATTCTTCCCTTGGGAGCTGATGATAACTGTAGGTAGTTTTCAGCCAAAAAAAAAAAAAAGTCAACTTTTATGATAGAACTAAGTATAGCAGAAAACATTGAAACCCAGAAAAGATACTAAGAAAATCAGACCTGTGATGCAATATCAACTCCAATTTCATCTAGAACCTAAAACACAATAAACAACAAAATGAGGAAGGATGAATATGGGGGGGAAAGGTGATACTGCAATATCAAATCATTTTCTCCAGAACACTTGATGGAACAGGATTAAAAAGCATTACCTGATTTGTTAGGTCCTCAGTTTCTTCTTCAGCTTCATCATTATCCAAGACATCATCAATGGAGTCTGACATCATCTCACTCTGCAGAGGCATATATGTACAGACGTCACAATTTTACAAGCTAACCAAGAAATGCTCTTTTTGTATATGCAATATAGACATTGGAGAAGGTCATCCATAGCCTAAGCAAGAAAGAGCATAAAAGGCTAGCATCCAATGCGAGATGATTTAACATGGCTACCCTAAAGCAACAACAAGAGAAATTAACAAACATACAAGTCTTCCCACATGATGGTTTTCTTGACAGAACATTCACTGGAGGAAAAAAAACCGTCCATACATACACACAGATATGCATAAACATATATTATGTGCATATGTATGTATGTATTTGTACATATATATGTATGTATATGTATATACACATAGATTCATCATGAAAGTGTTTGTGAGTGACACTGTATACATACAAGAGTATGCATTTCCTTTAAAGTAAAGGAAAATTGGAAAAACATTTATTTCACATTTAAAAATGAAAGTATATTTGCAGGGAAGACATCATATGTATGTACTTTTAATATCATGCATCACTTGAGGATGGCCAAAATTGACAACTCTGCCACAAGATAGGATGACACATATGCGGCAATGAACTTTACTATTTTCATCAATGAAATTGTCATGTATCTTAAGGATGGTTGTAGCCTTACCGTCATATCTATTTGTGCTGACTGTCTTTGAAATTCTTGCATAACCTTCATTTGCTTTGCAGGTTCCATTTGCTGCAAGTGACAAATAGTTGTAAAAACATAGGATATAGAGCTATATATATATATATCTATGATCAGAGACAGATGAGTTGCTATTACACTTCAGTTCACATGTCCACCACTACTAGTGAACTTTTTTTTGAAATGGTAAAACGTGAAATATTTCAAACTATGCAAATGGTCATTAATTAGTGTTTCCGAGACCTTATTCATAGTTCCCATTGCCTTGCTCGCACCTTTCATGCCAGCGGCCACTGAAGTGTTGGCATACATTGCCTGCAAAGTCAAATAAAAAACTTATAGGAACAGAAGGATGCCAAAATGAAAGGAAGAAAGCCAACGGCTAACAAGGAAAGGGAGATTTTGTTTGTTTACCTGTGTGTGTGTTGCTATACCTCGCATCTGAGCTCGGCTTCCTTGTAAATTAGCAATCTGCTGCCTTAACCTGATAAGCTGACGGGCTAAAATTTTAGTTGCAGCCTGCAAATAATTGTTCAAAGTAATTAAGGCTTTGTTTAAAAATCATATGAACTTTGCAAATGTGGTGATGATGATCCATGGTATAAGATTTAGATTTTTGTGACCTGTCGAAATTAACATGAAGAAACTTACCTCATTTCCAGTTTTTGCTGTCCTTTTTATCTCGGAAACCAGCTTCTTTTCCTGCCATTATGCTTATCTAGTGTGAGGCCTAATTGCAATCATATAACAATAAAGCGCATCTTAAAAGCTTGGGAAATGCTTAATTTCTTATATCAGCCACGGTATACAGAATGTTTTACACCAATAAAGTCACAAGCTATACCAGCAAAAAAAATTTCTTCATCGATACTAATTTTCATGCAAGATTAGAATATCCTGATATCTGTAGTTATTATATTGTGAACTATTCTATCAACTCACCTTGTTGCAATAAATCATTACAGAAAAGGCAATGACACTCCTGAAAGGACTTGAATTAGTTTAATGAAGATAGCATTTCTTTAACTACATTAGAAATGAACTGAAAGTATAGATTGCTCAACATATCTTGATAGGAAGTATGTTGAAGTCCATATCATCATGGAAAGGGAAAAAAATGTACAATGCAAAAGGAAGACAGTGAGAAGAAAAAGAATGAAAGAAAAATAGGCATGATCTTCCCAAAAAAATAAAAAAATGTTATAGCTTAAAAAGAGTATTTTGTAGAAACTATCTGACCTAATTGATCACAAACAAGCCAGTATAAGTTCATCAGAAATAACAGTATCTCAACTAATCAGCTAATATATTTGTACTGGCCCAATGTGACTAAGTTTGAAATGATTTTAGCATCCAATTACCAAGGTAAAATGAAACTATCTTGCAGTTCAGGCTCTATGCATACCTCTAACTGCAATGCTGCGATCTCCCTCTCAAGACCTACAGCATGACATATATCCAACATAGGTGGTTAGAGCATGCATCACATATCTTAAATTCAACAACAAGTTTTTTACTGAAAGATATCTAGAATAAAATGCATCTCGTCCCAAATCTTTTCTTGCAGAATATGAAAGACAACTAAAACCAGTACTGAGAAAACCTAATGCCAACATCAGTATAAACTACAGTTGTGCTGAACCATCGAAGTTTCAAACAGAAGACATGGTTGCAGTAAACAAGAGTCAGCAGAAGGAAGCCAATGAAATCTTGATAAATTTGTCAAACATTTAATTCAATATATATGCAGCAAATTATGAGCTAAGGTTAGTGAAACAGTTATAAACCAGCTAATTGTCCATAAAATTGCATAGCATGGCAATGGCTTATTATTCACCTAAGTCTGCATGGTGAATAAAATATAAACAAGGGAAATAACATGAAAACGTGGATGAATACATCAAACAGAGCCTGGAGAAAATTTAAAAGGCAAGCCCCCATGTTATTGCGTGCAGTATTATCTTGAGCGTGCTTGTCACTTGGCAAAATGCCTTTCATAAATCATATATTTGCAAGTATGTACCTCAAAAGGGCACTAAGTAGTAAATAATTTTATTAAACAAATGTTCGTTCAAATCAAAACTATTCAAATCCAAAAAAGATCTCCAGACTGTCATACCTTACAAAATAGATAGGGTTTTAGTAGCAAGAAACAATGAATTGATATGATTAAAGGTTTAGAACCATCAGAAATGCTGAATTTTAGTCCAGAAGTGTTCTGAGGTGTTGAACGGAGCTGGAAAGAAGCTTAGCTGAGCAGAAAAGAGCATTGGGTTGTTCAAGCTCAACTTAGTTCAGCTAAAAGAGAGCCCAAGCTTAGGTCGAGCTAAAGGCAAGGTCAGCTATAGTAGTTCAAGTTGGGCTCATGAGCCACTTTGACATGCTGTTTCTCAAACTAATCCTGAGCCTGCACTTATTGTTGCAAGCAGGAGGCTGTCCATGCTTGGCTAGTTGGCTTGTTTAAAAACAAGCACCAAAATGTGGGTTGAACTTGGCCTTTTCTAACCATGTGAGGTTGAATTAGGCCATTAGCCTGCCAGAGCAGTTTACAGATGGTTCAATTCATATCATGATAAGAAACATGGACTGTCAACAAATCTTGCCCACCATGCAATTAAAAGGTTTTTTTCCTAAAAACAGTCAACTCCATTTAGCTGTAACATTTGCTAAATTGTGAGATGGTTGGTATCCCTTTCCCAGTTCACCCATGCTATGGCAGTACCATTTTTTCCTTCCACACCTGAATTCACCTCCATATTCACCTCTTTTCTAACAATTAAGATCCTAATCTCTGAAAAAGTACAAAAGAAAATTGCAACTAAGAGAAGGCCAAAAATACTAAGGGATGTGTTGCTCAAAAAAATTATGCAGCTTTTCATCGAACATTGGCTGATTGTAAAATGTTATTTCAAAACTTCAATATGAATTCCAAAATTCCTTATCCATTTGGAAGGTTTATGATCTTAGCTAAATTATATGTCAGTGATGTCTTGAGATTTCACACTGATAATCATGATCTACAAAATCTAAATTCTAAAATACCTAAACACTTACCATATATCTCTGTATCAAGCAGTTCACCCATAGAGATGTTTCATTCCAAGTACAGGGGAAACATGGCAATTGTTCCTAGAATGCACAAGCTTAAGCTGCATAACCAAAGTAAATTTCCCCGTCCAACTAATTTTTAGTGCCCCTCTTCTGGCCAAAGTTCCTTGACCAATACTTTCGCACTATAAAATATTCTCAAATGTGACGAATCATATACTGATAATGCTTATCCATATACATGAGATAATGACTGCTGCATTGGTTTGGTTTATCTTTAACAGTTGAAGCTTTTGATATAGTCTAGTCTGATATTTTGTAAATATAATTTGAAACTCTTGATCTTTTTGAGGTATAAGTCCTGAGATATTCTTTAATATGGTATTGAGATACTGTTTAATATGGTATTCATCTTTTGCAAGATAATTTTACCTTCTTTGATGTGCTATATCAGTCCATACTCTTCAGAAGCAACTTTCATCAGCATTGACTGCCTAAATAGGATCTTTTCTTTTACTAGATCAAATTCCTTTGGATGTTAGATGGTGTTAAAATTGAAACAAACAACGTAACCAGAATGTCACATGAAACATACTCTCACTGTACAACAAGCAACAAACACAAAACAATTCGGAGGTTCTCTCTTGAAACCCAGGCTTGAGAAACATCAACCAGTTAGAAACTTCGTTTGAGCTAGAATCATACCTCTCGTGGCATGTGACATTTCTCGCTTACTTGCTCGAAGCGCATCTGTTGTCAAGCAGCATAGAAGTTAGTAAGATGTATAAACATGAAGCAAAATAAAAGCAAGAGAACGAAAAATAAACCATCCAACACTATTAATACTCCAAGAATTTTATATGAATAAAAATAAGGAAACTTTCTTCAGCGAAACACGTCAATATAGCAACAAAAATTGCAACATGTAAAGGTAGAACTTAAAATTACGGCTTAAAAGTGCATCACAATGAACTCAAGAATTCAAAACAACCACTAATCCAATTGAATTTTATGAGCAGATCTTGCAACGTAAATACGCTAATCAATAGATTGGTCGTGCGAGGCAACAAGAAAACCCTAGAATCCACAGCACAGATCGAACAACGAACGAACGGGAACACAAACACAATTCAAGAATGCATGGATTAATGTTCAATCCAACAAAATTTTATATAATTCAAGACGAACAGACGGATAGGAAAAGAGAGACAGATACCTTTGGGTGTGGGTTTCTTCGAGAAAATGTTCATCTTCCTGGGGAAAACGGCGACGACAGTTGAGGATTTAGGGAGCGAGAGATTGAAGAGCAAGATTGTGAATTATGAGCGGTAGAGATCCCGAGGAAAAAAACCTTTCTATTTTCCAAACTAAAACGATTTTGTAATTGACTTGGAAAAAAACAAATAAGGAACGCGAGGTGAGCAGATAAAACGCCGCGGAACAGAAGACTGGGGCCGACCGGAGCGCAAGCACGCGGTTGGAGTTTCGTATATATAGCGGTGGTCCCGGAGGACCAGATCAAGTACGACGGCCCAGGCAAGCCCACATGGTTCCTAAAGTCCACACAATGGATGGCGAAATGGAGCCCACCTACCCAGTTTGGACTGGGTTCATGTAGGATTGGCTGGTCTTGAAATTATTGTTATTATAATAACTTTGTTACCCTTGGGAGACCCACTAGAGCCTTAGAAAGAGTGCTGAAAGTTTATACCCATCAATCCAAGACAACATCATCGAGGAATCACCATCCAATAGTATTGCTACTAGTTTAATGGTTGTAGTATTTAGTTTGTGCCATGCAGCCGTTAATTTGGCATCCTCTAGTGATCTCGGATCACAAACCCTAGTTGAAATATTTTTTTCAAATTGAAATTTTTGATAGGGTAGAGGTTTATCTTGATTGGATCAGACTGAATTGAGTCATTGAGTGGGGTCTTGAATGTGGGACAAGTTTTAGCCAAGTATCTAGCCTCTTTTCACTGGCCAAAGTGGATATTGGAATTTCATATTTCCTTCTTGTTATATAAAGTACATCATTTGGTTACATCAAAATGTGTGAGATGTGATTGGGCTAAAGCGCTTATTCTCCTTTAGTTAATTGAAAAGTAGATTGGATTTTCTTTCCCATGTTGTTGTTATATGATAATTGACTATTGGATCGGTTTCGGGGTGGGTTAAAATAGATCATGTTAAATCATGTCGCAGTTGTGTAGTTCGTGCATTAGCTATGTTGGATCAAGTTAGGTCATGGGAGTTGATTTAAGGGCAAGTATGGGTCAAAATGTCCCGACCAAAACTAAAAGAGGTTCTGTAGACCCATTATGACCAATTGTCGACATAGGTTACTATTTACAAGCGAGGCGTTAATAATCATAGAAACTAGGATTGGCTGTCAAGGAACTGAAAGATTTTTTTGTGAGAATGGAGCAATATATGTTGGGAGAATTTCATATCGGCTTTCGTTTTCTCCTCTTTTATTTGCCAAACCTTTAGACTATACAATGCTGGCTCTCTGTACAAGTTTTAGAATCCATGTGATTGAGAGTAATTTGATATAGAAAAATAAATTCTACATCAAATTATCATATTTAGTACAAAAAGTAAATGAGAGAGATGGTAAAATGAATGGTGAATTCTATGTCTATTTTTCCGAGAGATATGGTATTTATTTTTCTATGCTGGATTACAGAGTGGAGATAATCTAAAAATATCATTTCTTAATGGAAATACATTCGCTTATATTATATTAATTATATTAATACAATTAACACTAATTATATTAATATATATATATATATTATATTAAGGTATTTTAATATAATAATTAATTAATTAATAAAAGTTAAAAAATATTAATAAAATTAACAAAATATTTATTAATTATAAATGATATATAAAAATAAGATTTATTAATAAATAATGTATTTATTTACATATCAAAACATACTAAAATTTATTTATAATAATCAATTTATTTTCTAATATATGTATAATTAATTTTAAAATACTTATTTACTGATGTAAATATATTTCAATATTTGAAATAGCCAGCATTAACCACATTTATATGAGTGGGCCATAAATAACCAGCAAATAGATTGAAAAAAAAATTATTACTAAAATTATTTACTCAAAAATATTGTTGGAAATTTAGCAATATTTCTATATAAAATTAACTTCAACAAAATATTTTAATTTTTCGTCAATCAAATATGGTAAAATTTATTTTTTTAGTAATTATTTTTTTGGTTAAATGATTCTAAGAAATCATGAGATTATATCTCAACCAAAGGAACCCTATAATGTAAAGCAGCATGCGATTCAACTCCCAAGATATTAGAGAGGAAACTATTAATTGGACGGCCCAGATCATCGACCAATTAATTGGACACCGTATATAGCTACCCTATATATACAGCTGTATACGATGAGATACGATCGTACCCTGGCCCTCCTCTGCCTGTGCTGAACGAGCCGGGGGGCATCTTCTTGCCGTTATATTTTGGCGTTCCAGGTCTCGGCGCTGCTGTGTTGCACGGTCTCTTTGTTTCTCTCTCTCTTTTCTTTTCTGCGAGGGTTTGGAGGTCTCGTCTTTTTCGAGAGCGGTGGGAGTCTTGATCCGAGTTTGTCCCTCCGATCTCCGATGTGTTAATCTCTCCTTCTCTTCCCATCCTCCTATCGTTTTCCGCCTCTCGAGCGGTGGCCTCGAGCTCGATCCCAATCTATGAAGCCCCGGAGCCGGAGGAAAGAAGGATTCGGAACGATCCCAGGTGCCTCCAGCTCTCCATCTTGAAATCCAGGGATTTCTTGCTGAATTCCGCCTCCTGTGGCCTGGATTGGAGGTTTGGATTCTGGTGGACCAGTGGTGAGGGAGGGAGGAGGCCTGGATTGGATTGGAGCGGTGCGAAGGGTTTGCCTTGCTGTGATTGCTCGGAGGGAAGTTTGGATTTTCTTGAAGGGGTTAAGGGATTTAGGGTTCTTTTATTGCATCTCTTCGCGTTCTTGGTGTATGAGAGAGATAGGGAGTAGTGAGGATGGATGCGGAAGTGGAAAGGTACGTGACCTCCCTCGACCCGGATCTGCTGCAGCTGGCGGAGGTATCTCCGTTGGCGTTGAAACAGAACCCGGATATTGCACAAGGGCTTTACTCGCAGTGGCTTACGCTACCGGAAACTTCCAAAATGGTACCTCTCGTACGGTGAATATCATCTGTTTTCCATTTTTTTAAAAATTTTGGCTTTTGTGGCTCCTTTTGTTCAGCCTACTTTCTTTTTCTTTTTTTCTCTGGAATTTGAGGGGCATATTGTCGAAGTATTTTATGCATATCAGATTACTGCCCTTCTCTGGGCATTTACTTGGACATGATCATCACATGAAGCAGTGATTTAGGGCTTTCCCTTAACTTAATTTGTATGCAAACTGGGCCTTCCTGCTTGTACGTGTAGGTCATTAGGGTGTAAAGTAGCACATTCCGCATGGTGGGAGCCAACATTCTGAATTCAGTATCTAGTTTATTTGCTGGAGCTTTTGGAAGGAAACCTTATTCTTTTTTGTTAAATCAAATGCTCTTTGGTCCTTAAGCATTTGAACAAATGTTTGCATTAATCTGGACCATTTAATGGCCAAGAGGTCAGGATAGAAGGTGAGCACCTCTTCTTTTTTATTTCTGTTTTTGTAAAAGTAACTAATAATAATATTACTCAAGTTGATGCCTTGACTAACTGTCAGGTATTTTCTGTTTATATTGGTGGCCATAACATTACAATCAACCTGAACATTAAAGGTCAAAAAGATAGATGAGCGGAAATAGAAATAAGAAAGTAGAAGAAACAAAGAAGAAAAGGACTAAAATAAGATGAAGACGATGATTGCAATGATGATGAAGAGAAATAAAATGAAGAAATGTACATGTGCAAGAATGTATAAAGGTAAAAAGAAAATAAACAAAATTGATACAAACAGAATAGAAAATAGACGGTGAGCACACCATTTGGTAGTACAATTGAAGAGAGGAGACATGTCTCTCTTCACTATTGTGGCTATCAGAATGGTCTGCATGTCATGTGGACAGAGGTTGATTTGTTTGCAAGTGCAATGAACGACTAGTTTTCTCTCATTTTAGCCTACTCTTGTGCAAGTCCATTAGCGCGTTCAAGGTTAATCTTGACCTTAAAAAATACAGCAATAAATAAAGAAAATATGAAATGCAGTCATCAGATTGCTTATGAATTGCTATTTCATTTGTTGGCTTAGCTTCATCATTTTTTAGGAAGAGTTATTTACATAGCATACTGGATTTTGCATTAATTACTAGGTCAATAATCAAATATAATAAATATGTGAACCCACTGCTAGTTCACCATTTAGATGGTGATCGATATCTGCCAAGACATATAATTGTATGTTTAGACAATTTAAGTGGACTAAAGAACTGCTTAGGACACCAGTTAATGGTCCATCACTGCATGGCATCTAAGGAATTGCTCAAGCGTTTAAATTGCTGTTTTGGTGAATTTTCTTCAGCAAGATGTGTATCATATACCAATACCCTGAACCTTCAATCGCTACACTTTGAATAAATTTACTTCTGACTTTCCAGATTTTGTTAAACAAAATGAATTAGTTGACTCATACTAATTGCTAATTGTTTAACTCAAAACAATGTAGGGGAAAGGATTGTCTTGTTCATTTGGATCAAATGTTCATCTCTGGATTCATGCTTTCTTCTTATTATACAGATGTATCACACAAGCCAATTATTAGTCAAATTTTTGTTATGTTTGATTGCAGTGGAGGGAGTTAAGGCCCTAAACCCATCTGATTTTAATGGTTGTGGTTAGAGCACCGAGCACGCAATGCCCAAAGATAAGATGGAATGGATGAAGCAGCAGTATGAAGCAGAAGGTGATGAATGATTGGTAGGCTCATGGCTGAAGGTGGGAAACTAAAATTTGTGAATGGAACAGTAAAACTTTGCATGGAATCTTGATTAACATCTTGTTCACGTAAGGGGAGTTGTTGGCTTAAGGAAATTGATATATCAATTATAGGGAAGATGATGGACAGTGGAAAGAAAAGAGTGAGATGTCCAGCTAGACCATTGTATTATAAAAAATGCTTTAATGGAGCAAGAAGGAGTCAAGCCTTCTTCATGCAACGAAGATTTGATAAGGTTTACTCCATTTTTCTGGTTTCCGCCCTTTTCTGTTGCAAACTTGATATGTTCAGATTTAGGATTTATTTTTAAGGATTCACTTGTGGATTCCACTGTCTTTTTGCAAGATTCAATCAAAAAAGTCAGATGACTATTGTTTATAGACTCAGTTTCAAGGATCCATACATCAAGTTATTATGAGAGCAAAGAGATTCTCCAAAATGCAAGAAAACAATGGCAAGATATGAAGATGGATGGTTTATGTGATAATTTCCTTCATAAACTGGATTCTGCTGAACTCGAAGATGCAAGAGTTAGTCCACACTCTATGTGAGGAGTTGACATCTGAGGACTGTCTAGTTGTCGCTCATCTAATGGTTGACAGTTTATGATCAGAAGTTCAATTGATAAAGAAGCCAAAAAAGTGTAGAGAATTCATTTATTAAAGATCTGCCAGAGGAGCACCTGTTGTAAATTTGATACTTGGTTATTCAAACAATTTTTTACCTCCAAAGCAAAACAACCCCCCAAAACACTTCATTATAGGTGGCTCTTAAGAGTTTCTATGCACTTATCTTCATGTGATTTTGATTATCTGTGCTGACCATATAGATAGGATATAAGTCTCATCCATTGTTTTCTAAATTGACATTGTGTCATGTATTATAACATTTCATCTGGAACAAGATAGACCCGAAACATGTTTTTGCTTTTGTTTCTCTTGATGGCTCAATGATTTATATTTTGAGGCACTGGCCTGCATCAGTCACTAGTTGATATGGTATATATGTTGATAGGGGGGTAGCATGCGGTCAGTATGCCCTGGTGCAAATGAGAAAAAAATTAAAAAAGGCGTACCAAGTGGTACAGGTTTGGTATGCTATGTGGTGCTTTAGGCCTGGTTTGCTACATACTAGCAAGTATGGGGTGGTGTGTGTGGTTTTTCAATCCTTGATGTGCGTCCAGTATTACATTATTCAATTCCTTACAATATATCACAACTTATAATTCAGAAAGAAATGGAAGTCCAATGTTAGCTTTTGTTATGTATGCGTTGTTGTTGTGATCCATATCCATCCATCCTTGGATGTCAGTAAATCGTAGTTAAGGTGGCTATCATATCGATCCTAATATCATGATTATTTTGACTTGCTTAACAATTGATTAAGCTATAGGAGCTCACAATTTGTTGCATTATCACACGCCTCACTCTGCTCTTATGGTCCTTGGTTGTGTAAATTTAGACCAATTGATGGCAACATGTGCCAAAATTTTGCATGAATGCTTCTTTCATTTGCCTTTTTGGTGTAGGTGAAGTCATTAATTGAAGATGCAAAAGCTGGCGCCCCCCTGAATGTTCCTGGCAGCTGTAGTGGCACAAATGCTGCGGCAGGCAACCCATTGCCTTCCATGTTCGTTCCTGGCAGTGCACCTCCTCTTTCACCTAGAAGCACTACTGGATCTCCTCGTGTTGCGAAACGTGGTACAGGGACTGGAGTTTCATCCTTTGCATCTCCACTAAAATTAGTTAGTGAGCCAGTGAGAGAAGTCATACCTCAGGTACTGCCTTCAGATTAAATTTTATCGTATGTAGTCAATAACATTTTCTCCAAGTGGCTGGGAGTCTTACCACATATGGTTCTCACTGACTGATTCACACTGTAACAGTTCTATTTCAAATATGGGTGTCCACCTCCAGAAGAACTGAAAGAGCAATGCTTATCTAGAATTGAAAATATTTTCTTTGGCCACGTGGATGGACTACAAATTCATGGTGAATGACTTATATGGGATGCTCTTTTGTGCCTGTTAATTGCATCTCAAGCATCTGAATATTTTCTGTTTTTGGAAAATCAGAATTTAAATCTGTCACAAAGGACATCTGCAAGCTACCGTCATTCTTTTCCGCTGCTCTTTTTAGAAAAATTGATGTTGATTGCACTGGAACTGTAACCAGGTATGCAAGTTTTCTATTTTCTGAGATTTAAGATGCAAGTTCATAGGCTAAATTCATTTCTTTTTTTTATTATGATATTCAAATGTATCCATGTTTACTTACTTTTTTTTGCTGGTGATAGTTTTTAAGCCTTTCTTGTCTCATGACTATCTCTTCCTCATTCCTGTACTAGTGGTCCTTTCTGGTCAGTTAACAATAAATATAAAACATGGCTTTTGCAATTTGAGCATCTTGTTATCAGTTTTTGTTTTGGAATCTTTCCTTTTTTCATTTGAGAAGGTACTTGTGGCTCCCAGTGTGTACTTTGAACCCCTAACTATTTTTCTTGTGCGGTAGGCTCTAGTTCTAGTGGCTTACAATTTAAGTGTTGTGTTTTAAATGCATAATAACTACTTTAAGATATGGACTATATTAAGTACCATTTCACTTAATTTAATTTATTAGATTGCTGATAAACTATGCTTCTAATTTGATTTGATCTCATCCATTCATCAACTGAACTTCTAGGGGTGCATATAAGTTGGTCTAACCCTTTGAGTTAATGGGCTGACTTGATAGAATGGTTGGTTTGAGTGAAAAAATAGTAAGGCCCATAAACATGAATACTTGGTCAGAGAACTTGGACATAATCTTAATGTAGTAAACTTCATTACCAGATGAATATATGAATAATATATTCCTTGGAAAGGCTTGTTGACACATTCCTCTCACAGAAATGAGAGGCCCGGGAGTGCTACCATCTCCAAGTTCACTACAGCTGAGTTATATCTCTAAGGGTGTTGAAATTTCTGCTATTCTCAGAATCTTATAAGGCCCATAGCCAATGATAGCAGGCTATGGTTATGATTTGTGAGATGGACTGCATCCCTATATGTGTACAATTCCTCAGAAGCCTCCACAACCTTTTTATTATAGTTATTTACTCAATGAACTGGGAGAGTTGTATAGCAGCCTTTCTAGTTTGACTCCTGCAGCTGTTGTTTGATTCTTTATTGTCTTCTCTGTTACATTTTTGAGCCTGTAGTTCTGTTTCAATTCGTGATAAAACTCTGAATTATTGATGCCTTTTGTTTAATATATATATTTGGTATGATTGGTAGAAAATTATGTGGCACAGGAGTTGTCATTCATAATGCTGTTTCATTTTTGCATATGCATGGATGCTGCCATATCTTTCTATGAGCAAATTTTGGAATTCTTGGTCATGATTTTTTTTCTTCAATTCCATTTCGTGTTACAATTTTACTGGAGGTGTTGGAAACTTAGTTTTATATTTACTGCCATTTCTTCTCATTATAGCTCTTCTTCCAAACTTTAATTAGCCATCCTCTTTGTGATTTCAGGGATGCATTTGTTGATTATTGGGTCAATAGCAACATGATGACAACCGATATAACGACACAGATATTTAACATTCTGAAGCAACCTGATCGCAAGTACCTAAGTCAGGTCTGTCTCTTGTGTTTCTGAATCTTCTTAAGATGCCACTTCTAGCACTCCTCTCTGTATAACCTTCAAGCCACAGAGACTGGCGTCATTGTACAGTTAACTATAACAATGGGTTGCTGGGGCTGCAAGTCTTAGTGTATTTCTACGTGAGCTTATCTTGCTGTTTTTGTTTATTTAATTCAAATTTAACTGATATAGGAGGACTTTAAACCTGTCCTTCAAGAACTTTTGGCGACCCATCCTGGTTTGGAATTCTTACATGGCACACCTGAGTTTCAGGAAAGATATGGTGAGTCTTTTATTGCTTTACATGTTTATTGTGACAGAATTGATCTAGTCCAATTATGTCAACGTTTAATGCTGGGATTCGCTAGTGGCTGATAAGCATCATCATTTTGAGATAAAAAACACATTAACATGTGATTGCTAGTATTATGCTGATCCTTTACATTCTTGTCTCTATATAAGTTAAATCTTTAACTTGAGGATGATCTAAGCTTTGTTTCTGGCCAGTGACTTGGGATGAACAAGTGACTAGGAAAAATATAAACTATACACTTGCATTATAAAGTGTATGGAGTCAGTTTATAATTTGAAAATACAAGTTGTATTGGAGAGTGATGCATGTTGTGGAATACAATGAGCGGCCATGTTGATTACTGCTTGAGACACTCTTAATTGTTTTTTTAATAATTGATCTGCATAATAATACAAAGTGGATACCAAGATCTGCAATCTCAGTATCGAGTACCGTATAGGAATCTTATCAGTTCAGTACGGTACGCTACAGTATATCCCTGTACCGAAATAGCTCTCTAATTATTTTTCTCAATTTTTATTTCGGTACTCCTCGATACAGGTCGGTATGTCTCGATATGGGCTAGTATGCACTTCGGTACACCTCAGTACAAGTTAGTACACCTTGGTATGGGACAATATGAGGCTTGTACCGACTTGAAGTTAAGTTTCGTACCAGTTTTCTTCTGGCACGGTATGGTATGCCCGGTAGCGGCGGTGTGGTAGACCGCGGTGGATACTCCAGCAGTGAAAGTTCCACAGTTCTATAAGCATTACTTTATTCCTACTTTAATACATAAGTTTTAACTTGTTTGACATAAAGGAATGGTAGAGCATCACACTTACTGAGGACATGGGATAACTGATAAGCATGTAGGCACTCTATCCAGTCATGGACGCTTCATGTTCCTATAGATCATGATGGCGTGTGAAGCACTCTACATCAGAATGTATAGAAAGCACTTTCTAGATTTTGATTCGAGTTGCGTACTTGTGTATATGTTAGCTTATGTGCGTATCTCTTCCATATCATAAATAGGAAAGAAACCTTCTATTATCTAGAACAAAATTTTCCCATTTTATTATTATTATTTGATATTTTGGTTTCTTTCTCGTTTTGGGTTTAGTTCGGTTAGGAATGCTAATATTATGACAATCATCAACAATTATTCTAAGATTGCATTTCATGGGTGCTCTTGATGAGATTAGTTGGTCTTTGTTGTAAGATGTTTGATTGGTTCAATAAATGGAATGCCATTCCATTGAGGTGGATTCCACATATTGATCCTCATCATTCTAATCCTGCCAATCTTCCGCTTGTCTTTATTGGTGGTATGCCTCTTGCTATTTGTTAATTGTCGTCAACTGGCAATATATAAAAGTAATGGTTCCATTTACATTAGTCTGGACTCTGGAGACTATGTTCTGTAGCTTGCCTGCCTACCATGTTGTGGATGTGTTTGGTGAAAGATATCATGATTAATCATATCATTGTGCAGTTTTTCATATTTTGTTCCATATATTTGCTGGAATTTTCTCAAAAATTTGCTTGGTGAGTTACTATTTGATAAAATCTTGCAACTAAAACATCATATCAACATTTTGTATCTAATGCATACGATCTCTAATCCTTGTTGCCAGCGGAAACTGTTATATACAGAATTTTTTACTATGTGAATAGATCTGGAAATGGCCAACTTACCCTCAGAGAACTGAAACGTGGGAATTTAATTGCTGCAATGCAGCATGCTGATGAGGAGGAAGATATTAACAAAGTTTTGAGGTAATTTTACTTAAATCAAAATTTGCAATTCATCTGGCTTATTGAGAGTTTTGGTATGGTTTGCACAGTTCATATTACTCTTGGTGCCCTTTACAGTGGTCATAATTCACATTTGTATTCTACAGTACGCATGTTTCTCTCTAGAGTGTGAATATCCATGTTCTGCCTAGTGGCTTCGGAATCAGACCTTGGTCACTTCTAGTCAACACGAGAGTACATCGCTAAAAATGTTAGTGATTGATTATATAATGTTAATAAAACTTCCCCCCTCGCCCCAAAGGAGAATGAATTCTCTTCACAATTATCATTCTGTTGAACAGCAACCGGGCAGTTGTGCAAGAATTGTAAATTGTAGAGGATGTAGCATAGAAAAGATGTAGATAATTGATTCTTCATGTTTCAGGAATTTAAACCTTATTTCAGATTTGCTGTTTTGCAGAGATCCAAAACTAAATTCAGATCTGTGCAGGAAATCTGTATCCATTTTGCTGTAGTGATCTATGATTTTAGGCAAGTCCTCGATCTTGAAGATAACTAAGAGAGAGAAAAGATAGAGAAGAGAAATTACAAAGAATTTCAACCATTCAACTCATAATATGCGTTATTGCCCCTTCTCCTTTTTATAACACAAAACCTGACAATATTCAGAGGACCATACAGATTCACTTGCAAGCATTCGTAAAAGGAGATGACCAAAGACTTCCTGGAAATTGTTAAATAAGGTTTTCCAGGAAAGCTTACATAGAATGTAATTAAAATTACGTTGAAATGTAATCCTAATTATTTCAAAACCTTCCCAACCCAATTTGCATGAAAAATAGAATCTGCGGGCACTAATCACAAAAAGCAAGACTCGGAACCCATTTTAGATTAGTTCTAGAATTCAGTGCAAGAATTACAAAAAAATATAAAAAATCTAATCTATCCTGAAAGATGCCTGATCAGAAAATTTTGCAATTTGACCTTATGAGCTGAAATATTTACTGCTTAATGCTAGAAAACAGCAATTGTAACAGGAAACAAATCTCTTTACATTAAAATTACCTGGATCTAAAGGTGAAGCAAAGCTAAAGCGCATCGTGATATTTGACAGATGCAATCATGTGCCTATGATGGTGGCTGTTATGAGCCATACAGTTTAGCACGAGAAGGACCAACATGTTGTTCTATGATTGCTTGTCTTGTTAACTTGTAGCACTAATTTTGAACCTTTAACTTCTCGAGTGACTATCAGTTTTTGACCGTGGGATAAAAGGAGTTTTCTGAGTTTGCCTGTTCTTGCAGGTACTTCTCATATGAGCACTTCTATGTAATATACTGCAAGTTTTGGGAGCTCGATACAGATCATGATTTCTTGATTGACAAAGAGAACCTTATCAGATATGGAAACCATGCACTGACATATAGAATTGTTGATAAAATTTTTTCACAGGTTTGTATTTTTTATGCTTTCATGATTCTTCAGACTGCTTAAAATAACTTACATATTTATTCATGGTTGGTTTACATTTTTAGAATTCTTTCTGACATTGTATATGTTTCAACTGTCCTTAGGCACCGAGGAAATTTACTAGTAAGGTTGAAGGGAAAATGGGCTATGAAGATTTTGTTTATTTTATTCTGGCAGAGGAAGATAAATCATCTGAACCAAGTCTTGAGTATTGGTAATTTTCAACTCCTATTTGGAAATAACTGATAAATTACAGGTCCTCTGTACTTGGTTTATTGGGATTTCTACTATAATACTATCCTATTTTCACCCAGCCTAACATGTTATCTTGAAGTTCACTTTTTGTTGATTGGAAGATCTCTTGTGAAACACATCAGATTTTGATTTTATCTTCCCTCTTTTTCATAGGTAACTTCTTTTAATAGATGGAGATTCATTTTCCTGTCAAAACTTGGGCTCTCTCAGTATTGAAGTTATATAGAGGCATGAATGAGATAGAGCTCTGATATTTAATACGACCTTTTAGTGAGTGGCTGCAAATGAGTTGCAAGAGGGTTATACTTGGTGTGTCATATAGAGACGTCAGTCTTGACAATTACCTGTCTACTGCTGAATGTCTTTCTGTAGTGTGTTGGAATGTTTATTAGTGGGGCAGCTCTTCTTATGACTACTGGTTGAGAAAGGAAATCTAGAAATTACCTCCATATCATGACAACATGGGACAGCTATTAGTTGTTCATGTTCGGAGTTTCTATGGAAGAGAGAAATCATGGAGGGAACTACACTGTATAGGCCTTAACAATGACAAAGAAGGAAAAAACTTTCTCAAACAAAAGTAAGTGAAAAGCTATGGAGCATGTCTTCAAATTAGCCAGTATATCGCTCTTATAAGGGGCCTGTATGGTTCAATGTCAGGAGGTTTTAACATATAAATTTGTTAAAATCTGTGTGCAATGATAGCTGGTGGATTGGGGCCTACTTACTATTACATCTTGCTCTGACACGTGCTTCACAAGTGATGACTGTTTATTAATTTGAACTTATTTTCCTCTATCCGTTAAATTTATTCACTTATATTTTCAGGTTCAAGTGTATAGATTTGGATGGAAATGAAATTCTGACTCCCAACGAAATGCAATTCTTTTACGAGGAGCAGTTGCATCGTATGGAATGCATGACACAGGAACCTGTACTCTTTGAGGACATTTTATGCCAGATGATTGATATGATTGCACCAGAGGTCACCTTATTGCTGCTATGTACACAACATATATTTTTGTATATCGTTTATCTAGGCATAATTTCAGTGTTTCTGACAATGTCTTTCTCTGCAGAATGAGAGCCACTTTTCTCTACGTGACTTAAAAGGCAATAAACTTTCTGGCAATGTTTTTAACATCCTTTTCAATCTCAACAAATTCATGGCATTTGAAACGCGCGATCCGTTTCTTGCTCGTCAGGTAAGTGCACTAATCTGTATAGATGAACTTCTTGAAAGTCAGGGTATGACACAAGACTGGAGTGACTATTGCTAATGCTCTTAAAAAGGGGTCTCAGTCTTCTTGAAATGGTTTATGCAGGAACGTGAAGAGCCAAATTTGACTGAGTGGGATCGTTTTGCGCACACAGAATATATTAGGCTCTCAATGGAAGAAGATGCTGAAGATGCCTCTAATGGAAGTGGAGATGTTTGGGATGAATCACTTGAGGCTCCATTCTAAAGTCAAACTAAGGTGAGCAGCTGATTATTTTCTTCTTTTATCATGTTTAATTGGTGCCAAGATGATCTCCCTTTTTGTTCCTTTTCTGTTGATCAAATGTGAAGTTTCAATTTTTTATCCCCAAAGAAAAGATTAACTGCCATTTCTGATTATTGGTATGAATTTAAGGTAGTCACATGAGTGACTACAAATTGCATGGGATCCACTGAAATGTTGTCTGGTACTGAAACAATACCAAGCGACACATTGTGGATATAGATCTTAGTATATAAAAAAAAACGTGTTATGTGTCATTTATTAACTAAGATTTTTTTCATGTATGGACTTGTGAATAACATGTCAGAACTGAACTGAAGTTGATTATGAAAATTAACTTGGATGGACACTTCAAAGGAGGATGACTTGGAAGAAAATTTGAAATATATATTAATTAACTTGAACTAAAGTTGACTTTATCGTAGTGGTGTTGATAAACTAGTAGGTATTAGTACTTTTGCTTGCTTACATAGTTTATTTTGGTTGAAAATGTCAGCTTGTATGACCTAATATATGGTCCGTAGACCGTATTAAAAGAAATTCTTTAACAGGTGGAATATCACATCCATATAGTGTTCATGATAATTTTCTCTGACTATAATGAGTGGACACATGAATCCTAAGAGGCTTGTTGAGGTGGTATAAAGGGGATTAGTGAGCTTAACTTTTAGTTGTTACAACAAAATGAAGAGGTTGGAATGATTGAGTGTACAGATTATTTTGTTTGGTAAGATTATTGATTGCTTTAATGGTCATAAATCTATGAAATAAACCAAGAGTTGAAGTATGGATACCAATCTGTAGCAATGCTTACAGATTCAGTATTGTACCAACACATGGTAGTAGGCCTTTTGGTGCCAACACCTCAACAATAAGATGATGTACCAACTACTAGTATTGACCAGTACCAGGAGGTATACCGGTACCAATACTTTATTACTGATAAATTTGGTATGGCTGGTGCGGACCCATGTGCTCTAATACTTCAGTCCTTGCTTGGAGCTACATTTGCATGATATATTTTCTATCCTTCTTTACTTTTTGATCTAGGACTTTGCTAGCTTTGTAGCTATTCTTTTTGATCATTATTCAGGACATATTTCTTTAGTTGTGATTTTTTTCCTTCACCTCTAGTTTGGGAGTCTCCGACACCAACTTAAGTTGTTCCATGTCCTTCAAATGACAACTTAAGTGATATTTTGTATTTTAGTAATTCAAGAGGAGCACCAAATAGAGGGTTATTAATGATCAATATTGCATGAGAATAGACAGTGATTCAAGTGCTCTTACATCATAACATAAATTCTGGGCTGATATGGTAAAATTTACAGACTGCCCATCCTCTGGTTTTCTCCCTTCTCGCCAACTCTTGCTGATGATCTGTTTTCCTCCTTTTTTTTTCCATGCGCCTTCTCTTCTTTCTCTCCTTTTATGACCAGTGCCCCTTCACACACACACTCTCTCGTGTAAGATCCGCTCTCACTCTTTCCCTTTGTCTTTCCCATGCACCACTCCACTCCCTTCCTTTTCTATCATTCCCAACTTGATGGGAAGTTTTAAGACCTTTCGAAATAATGTTCTAGTCATGTTGGCTCATTTAACTGAATTTTAGAGACTTGCTGTATTATTTTCATTTTCCCATTCTGTTCATTGCTAGTCTCTTCCTCCAGTGCTGTTGGATTTGAAGGTGAGTCATCCTTAACATTGTTTCGGCAAAGCATGGAAGACTGCAAGAACTCTCCCTTGATAAGCACGTACGTCATGCTGCTTATATTTTTCTTTTACCTTCATTCTCATGATCTCATCATTGCTGTCATTACTTTTACCCTTTTGGTTTTTCCTTTGCGTATGTTCTACTTCCATTTGTGAGGTTATTTTGCCCTTGTAGTTTGCTTGAGTGTGCCATTGTTTACACTTTACACCATGAATGCCCCGATCTAATTCAGATAAATTTTCTTTGTTTTGGAGCACTTTGCTGTTCATTTTTTTCTGAAATTTTGTATTCTGGTTTGCTACTATGTTGTGCAGAAATTCATATTTTAGACAAATTTTGAAGGTATATTTTCTTATCCTAGATTGTTTAGGTTGATTGCTCTCATTGTGATTTATGATATACCCTAGTTTTGTTAGAGGTTTCAGGCTAATTTGCTGCTGCTGTGAATATGATAACCTGACTTCTTCCCTTGATTTTCATCTCTAAATTGACTTCTTATGGAACCTTGTTGCGTGAGAGAACCCGAGAGGTATTTGACTAAACATACTTTGGCATGATAGATCATGGTAATAATTAATCAAATTACCTAGCCTCTCCAAGATCCTAGAATAAAGATTCAGACGTGTAGAAAAAGTGGAGAACTGGTTTCAGGAGGAAAGAAAATGGTTTTCAATTAATATTTAAAGAAGATATTTCTACTTGTTAGCTTTAGTCTAGAAGGTATAGCGTGCTAAAGATGGATCAAGTATTTGGATTGTGAAGACTGGAGGCTGGAGGTCCTTGCGGTCGAGCTTCGAACTTATATTTCCATTTGAATGAGTGAAGTAGGTTTACCCAATCTTCTCTCTCCTATGTTGGCAGGCTCCTTTCTGCATTGAAATCATTCTAATTAGAATTGTATTGAAAAGAAATGCTAGAATAGCATGAGAGTTACCTCTTCTTTTGACATGCTGCTACAGACCTGCCTTGTCAGACCAAGGTCCCTTCTGTTATAAATTGCAGGCATATATCTGCATGTCTAGCATAAAATCGACATTGTCTCTGTAGCTTTCTACTAAAAGTAAGCTATCTTATTTTCGAACTCTGGCTACTGATGGTTGATCTTCCTGGTATTTCATGATGGGGTCCATGAGTAGGTACCTGAAAGAAATGCTATGGTCCTGCGGATGCTTGCTCAATGCTGGCCAAGAAGCAGCTAGATAAATTGTATGGCATGCTCCTTTGAAGAAGGATCTTGGCAGCTACATCCGTCCTTAGTGATGATTAATTACAAAATTCACAACATAGTTCTGACTCCAAAATATTTTTTCCCATGTGCAAAATTTTTGCTTCTCAGGCAAGTGAAAGCAAGTGGCATTCTGGAGCAGTTGGTCAACACATCAGTGATGCTGAATGATGGCATAAAAGGAGTGCAATCACTCATCCTTCGTTTGATTCCAGTTATCCCAGCCAGGTACCATGGGTTTAAGGATTACTGGCCTTATAATTGGAAGAAAAAATCAAATTATGTTTAGTTGCCGGTTTCTTTTCTTACCCTTTGCTACAGTTCGTGGAAGCACAGGAAGGCAATTAAATCTTCAGTTTGTTCCTGGCATGTATTTGCCCCGAGGATGGTACATCTTATATGGTGGTTTATTGTAACATGTTCCTCCCTTTATTAAAATTTATATGATGTGAAAAGATGGAAAAACTTTTATCACCTATATTTATTGATTTATTTTTTTAATTAGAATTGGTAATTGTCTAAAAATAGTCAGAATTTAGTGTTGGCATTTTATAATTCAGAAGTTGGCTAATAAAATATTCTCCCCAGCTGCCCAGTTGGTTCTGTAGTAGCGCCAGTCTCTCCCGTCTGGGAGGGAACGGGTGAGAGCTTGTTGGCCAGACGATTTTTTTTTTTTTTTTGTTTCCTCCTGCCTTATGATTTGTAAAACCATTTACTCGGAGCATTTCTTGTTCCTTGTTGCTGTTACACCGTTCGATTCATTCTGCATTACACCTAATAATGCGTCTTCTCGCAGGAATATTTAATCTGCATGACTGCAGGATAGCACTCAAACAACGCACCACCTAAAACGCCCCTTGTTTGTATAATATGAGACGGACATAGCATCCGGGGAATGTTAGGTACGGTGCGCGTATGGATTATTTGCTTACGAGATCATACAGATTTAGTACTTTTCTGACATGTAATTTAGTGTCCACACTCATGTACCTCGGTCAGTGGTTGCCACTCTTCAGTGATAAGATTGCGCGAGTTCTGGGATGGTAGCATTCCCACCGTGTTTTCTTTCTTTCTTTCTTTTCTTTTTAAAAGAAGAAGAAAATTATCGTCACCCAATTCATCAAAACTTAATTAAAAAGAAAAGTAGTATCATCAAGCATCCTTTTATTATCCCTAGAGGTATGGCAAGGTTGGTGACTTTAGAGTTCAACGAATGTGCACCGAACACTTGAGCCATTGAAGCAAACCTTGAATTGTGTCTTCCCTGTGGAAGCACCGAGCTGAAAGCGGAACAGGTTATTCTCAATTTGCTGCCGAGTCGTAAGAATTCCTTACCTGTTTTTGAAATACCGTCTCCCTGGGCGTGTCAGCTTTTCTCTCATTTCAGCTTTCAGGTTGAGCAGATGATGGTTCAGTGGGCCTTAGGGTTCTTGTTATTGTCTACTATTAATCAAGCGTAGGACGTGTACGGAAAATTAAATAAAGCTCGACCAATTACTACGAATCCACTGCTTACACGAGTGTCGATGCCGCGATCTCTGAATTAACCATGCCTTCGGGAATATAATGAGGTGGTCAGATAAGCTTGGTTACAATATAGTATGTGTAATTATCGCCATACCAAGTGGGAATAAATAAATAAATAGTTGCTTGCATTATATTTCTAGATTATCACCATCAGAGTGAGAAATAAATATATAAATAAATTGATAAATTAATAAATCCATATTTTTGCGGTTAAGTTTCAGCTTTATTTCTGTAGGGAGTGCGGTAGTAAGAAAAATGGCACAATGTGTACTTTTTTTTTTTACAGGACATTCAATTTTTCATCTGTTCAGTTAAATAGAAACACAAAAACATGATTTTTTTTATAAAAAAAACTAGCATTTTATTTTTTGCAACCCTCTAAAAAAGATCTTGTGGTTGGGAAAGTGGATCTGGGGAAAGAAACCAAAATGTTGTTATATAGAAATATATATTCTTTCCACGAATATATATATATATATATATATATATATATATATATATATACACACACACCTTTTTGGGGGGATTCAAATTCGGATATTCATATATTTAACATTTCAGTAAAAATTATTTGTATCTCTAGATTCTTAATAATCTGGTTCATGCTTGTCTATATGATTACTGAAATTATAGTCAAATAATTAAATTATAACTCCTTCATTATCCTCATCTCTTTATAATTATATTATATTATTAATTATAATTATAAAACTCTATTTAGAAATTTAACAATTATCAAGAATAATATCTAATTATATGTGCATATTTACATGTATGCATACAGATATTAGTTTGCATTAAATATTTATATCTGTTGAACAAATACGTGAGTAACACATTTCTTGAACCTTGTAAAGGTCATGACTTCAGAAACAGAATATAGAATTTCTTGATGTTTGATGATCATGTCTCAAGCAAATTTAGGCTAGTTCTGAAGCAATTGGACTCAATCCATTTGACAAAGGGTGATTTGCCATAATTAAGTGTTGCTATGCCATGTTTTAAGGGCAATTTGTGGTGGTTTAGCCAATTTTCCATCGGCAACGAGGTCCGTCTTTTTCCCCGCTCTCTCCTACACCTTTTCGTGATTTTGATGCATGCATTAAATGCTGGATGGGCATATTTTTAATTTTGTTGGTCCGTTAAATACGTCATTGTCAACTTATGTAGCCGCTGCTTTGTGCATTTAATGCGCCACCGAAGTTACCGCAACTGTTTAATCAAAGAAAAGTTATCACTCACCGTTGACCTGTGAACGAAAACGTTATATTAGAGAGAGAGAGAGAGAGAGAGAGAGAGAGAGAGAGGGATCGGAGTAGGATTCTAGCAATTGGATCTCCAACGTTCAGACCTCTACCCTCCATCTAGCATGCATGATAGTTTTTTTATGTCAATATATTAAGAAAAAAATATACAGTACGGTACCCTCTCCTAACAATAGATGGAGCTGTGCAAATTAAAAATAGAAAGAAATTAAAAAAAAACAGAATGATTTCAAACTTGTCACCACTTGGATATATTAGTATTTAAATTAAAGAGCTGGAAGTTTTCGGAATATAAAAATCTCCGATTCTATCAAAAAATATATAATTTAAATGTAAAAAAAAAAAGACAAGAACAAAAAAAGAAAATGATGTTGAAAGGAGAATGGACTTTGTAAAGAAGCCATATCCATCCGGTCGATTTTTCACCCCCTCTTTAAACTACTACTCAACTGGACTTTGAGACATAAAATTGATCTCACATACAGAAATTGATCTTATATACAAACACATGCATGCAAATATATTTATATATAGAGGTGGCAACCAGTTCGGATTGGATTAGATATGAAATGGGTCAAATGAAGGATGGGTCAAAAAATCTGTCAATTTGAGTCATATCTTTTATTACGTGGATCAAAAATTCAAACCCAAATCTTATTTTTTTGAATAGGTAACTTAACTCGATTACAGTAGATTAAATCAAGTATAAAGAGGTTAACCATATTAGGCATTGCCCCCTCTGATACATATATACATATATACATACATACATACATACATACATATATATATATATATATATATATATGCACATACATACATATATATACATACATACATATATACATACACACACATATATATGTCATATTTAAATTTAATTTTTTTAAATATTTTCATATTTAGTTTGTTATGATCGAGGTATAGCTTGAGAGCATAATTAAGCAAAATTGAAAGCGGTTTCATCCACAATAATGACGATGATCAATTATTAAAATAAAAAGTATTATATTTTTAAATTTTTTATTTGTTTTTCTCCTCTTTTTCTCCATCCGGTGATGGTGGATCTGGACTTTAGCATATTTTAATCTTTAGATTGAATTGGGCTTTGCATCGGTACCTCCCACATTTGTATGAACCCTTCATGCAACTTGCTTAGATGCTGTTGTGTTAAGTCACGATTCTACCTGGCTCATCCCCCCTTCACGCAACTTGCTCGACATGGAGGTCAACTTGATGAGCCTGCTCATCCACCCATGCCCACAAGCGACCTCAACGGAGAAGGTATAGCTTTGGTTGGTTTTGTAAACATAGCTACAAAGTGGAAGCTGCCACAAGCTAAGAATACCCGACAGAAGTCATGGTATAAAAGGAGAGTAGCAAGGCAGCAAGGGATAGGAAACCTGATTGATTTGGACTCTCATGCTTCAGAGTTCCATAGGAGTTGGGACTTTTCGTTTGCTATTGCGCCGTTTTCTAACTTTGGCTTATTTTGATTGGAAATAATATAGCTTTCTCTCTAATTTTATCCTTTGAAGTACGAATTCTAGAGCTAATGTTTTCAATAGTGATGTATCATCTTTTAAAATTTTTTCTTACTAAAATATTTTTTTCTGGAATTAATATTTTCAATAGCGGTGTATCATCTTTTAGACCTTTTATTTTTCTTTTTTTGAGACTTAAAACATAAGAGAGTATAGATGCTTTATTTAGGTGATGGGAGTTTCTCAACGTTCGAAGAATTAAATTGGACGATATCTCATATTCTTTGAATTGTATCTTTTCGTTACCTCATGTTTGCTCTGAGGACGGTAAGAAAGTGTGCAAGAAAGCAAAAAAGTCATTTGCTTTTCTCCGCCTTTTGGTCATTGTCAACAAGTCGTCGTTGGAAAATGGACTCGCCACCCAACAAAGGGATTGATAGTTTTCAAAATCGAAGTTTTCTAAAAGACCATGATTTCATCTTGATTAATTTTTTTTAGTACAATAAAAGGGTTTTAATCCAAACTAGCGGCCACCTTACTGAAAATGGTCACCTTTTGTTACTCTATACTCCACTGGACAATGCAGTCGGACGTCGCTTGCATTAAAATTTGTACTTAGGGCCATGAATCTACTGTGAGCAATAACATTATTGGAAAAGAAAAAAAATTTGGTAGGCAGCAATGCAAAGCCCTCCAAGAAAGGATGGGGGTTGTATCTTCGTGCAAAAAAGAAATTTACCTTTTTTTTGCATAAATTCATCTTTGAATCGTAATGTTTTTTTGAGATCTATGCAGATGGATAAATAAAGAAGTTCTGATATTTTGAGATCTCTATAGATCGTAATACAACGGTCAATATTGTAAAAAAAAATAAATAATTCTTTAATACGGGAGGTACGGTCTGACTCCATGAGAAAATATGATAACGCTACATCCAGTGAACTGCCTTTCTAATTCACCCCATGAAGTTATATGCATGGGAATCACTTTCTTTAATTTAATGTCATCATACATGAGCTAATGGTAGAGGAGGGCGTTCATAATGGTAGATCCAAAACCTACATTAAAAACAAAATAAAGCAAGTTGTTTGCACGCAGTCTTCCTTGTAAGTTCTCTTTTCTTATCAGTTATCACTGATTTTGCCTCTTTTCTCGAGGATACGAACGCAATACAAATCTACAGGACTCCTAATAGTCCTTGCCCCATTAACCGACACATAAAATACCAAGAGAAGTACGAGCGATGCTTCAACTTTGAAGACTTCCATGCAAATTGAGCCAAACCGGCCTGAATATTCTCTTCCACTTTGGAAATTAATGCTTGCAATTATTCCATCGGTTAATATTGTCATCGCCACTGGAAAATACTTGGGTGAATCAATTTTTTGGCCAGGAAGAGAGCCACAAAAGCATATGTATATGGTCATCATTATAACCTTAAAAAACCATGCGAGCACTCCAAGAAAAAAAAATAATCTGAAGAAAATGAAACCTACGCTTTCGTTCTCCTCCTCTCTTTACTTTAAAAAATAAGAGGCTAGCTAATAATTCTTCTGCTTAATTTAAGAGATATATGTGATTGCTTTAGGTCATCAGACCCTCTCTCTATCTAAGAGTGCAATTGAGCTAAGCTGAGTCGAGCAGCTGGAGGCTCGAGCTCAACTCGATTCAAAATATTTAGATTCAAAATTTAACTTAAGATTAATGGAGCCTTGATATCCAAATTCGAACTTGACTCGATGAGAAAAAAAAAAAGCTATACTCGAGATCGATTCGACATAACTCGAATATCAACTGAACCATACTCGAGCTCGAATTCAAGCCTTGATCATAATTTACAAAAATATGATTAAAACAAATTATAATATTATATTATATCTTAAAATATTGAATAAATAAATATATATATATTATAAATAAAATATTATATTATTATAAATATATATACTCAACTAAACTCGTGAGTCTTTGAACTGAGTATTTTGCTACTCGAGGTCGACCAAAAAAATTGTCCGAGCTGCTCGAGCTCAGTAATAATCAAGTCAAATTGAGTATAATACTGAGGATATTGTCTGCCATTTCTTTTATACATAACTTAGGATATTGCCCATGAAAATAGTGTAGGTGGATGCCAACATGCTCCAACCTACCGACAAAATGCACCCAACCAAGCCAAAATCATCCCCATTTAATTGATGATTTGGTATATCTGAAAAAATATATCATATTTTTCCAAACAAGGTTTAAATATAATGTTAGTGCATCTCAGCCTAAATGAATGTATTCTTACCGAACATATTAGATGTTGAATTATATGGTCCTCAACCTAACTTGTTCTTATCAGTACTAGACATGCCATTACATATTAACTTAAAATATTTATTTACAAATAGTTTGGGAAACAAACCATAGAACTCTGATCTTGATTTGTGTTGGGTTAATTTGGTATTAGTGCCTTCTTTTTATGTGGGCCGGTCATACCATAGCCCTATCTCTGACTTAAGCATCGGAGAGTCTTCAGCCGGTTCAGCATTATCAACCTTCTGTCTTCTTTGTATGCGCAGATTCATTAACCCTTTCAGATCAACAAATCAGGCTTTGACAGCAATAATTTATTTTGAAGAATCAGGATCAGCCAAATTTGGGTTAGCTCGATCTGAGCTGGAAGCTAACTCAAAAACTGAATCATACACAGTGTGTTTGAGTACTGTGATGCATTTGCACAATAGCATGCTTCCAATCCATGCTCTAACTACACCGACAACCACATACGCACTGTGTCCCATGCATTGTAAAAATTCTTATTAACCGCTACACATAGAGTGAGACGCAAAACTCGCACTGTGGGTTGGCTCTTGATAATATTCCTGCTCCAATTAATTAAACAACTACATGCTATATGCTTGTTGGCACGTGTCACTTTCAGCATCTAAAGGAAAGCATATAGGGCTCGTTTGGTTCGCGAGAAGTATTTTCCCTCCTAGGAATATGATTCCTGGGAATCAGATTCCTAGGAAGAGAATACCTAGGAAAGTACTTTTGGCATATTTGGTTAACCATGGGAAAGTGACAAATTTCCAAAGTGCTTATGTTTGGTTGACCATGCACTTTCCTAGGAAAGTTATGTATAATTCCTATTATGCCCTTAATAAAAATTAGGTCTTTAATGCCTCTTTAATGCTTCTTTAATGCTGAAGGGTCCTTTTGGGAAAAAAATAAAAAAGGAGTGATTCCCACTTCATGGGAAAGTAACTTTCCCATGTTTCTCATGGGAAAGACTTTCCCATGAAATGTGGGAATCATATTCCCATGGGAATACAACATTCCCATCTCCTTCTTTGAAAACTCCAACCAAACAAGAGGCATTTCATTACTTTCCCGTTGACCACACTTTCCCCCCTCCTTTTCCTGCGAACCAAACGAGCTCATAGAGAATATCTTTAGCTGTTAGAAAAGCTGACAAAATAGTAGAGGGGGTTTTGTAATGAAACCTAACAATCAATGAATAGGTAATTAAAATAAGAAATATCTAATGTTAGGATGGTACCAAACACCACCCAAAAGTTAGTGCAAAGCTAACAACAAAAGAAAACTTGCTTGAACTACACACACTTTAAAAGGCCAAGTTTGGGCTACTTGGATCCTGTCATGATTTGCATATCAGAAGTAATCTTCAAATGGATATAATCATAGTGACAATGTTTGCTGTTTAGTTGCAGATGTGAAAAAAAAAACAAAAAAACAAAGTGAATCATATCCATCTATGATCTCAGTGAGCACTCTGCAGGAATTTGCAGTAATATGGCATATTCAGTGATGGCCATACTTGAACAATATTCTCTGTACTGATAAAGCGTGGATGTCAAGAACTTTTTAGGGCCTCTTATTTTCTAATTTTCTTAGATGTATTAATATCATAGTAGTATGAATGAATTATTTGTTTTAGCAAAAAAAAAGAAAAAAACATAAAGTCAGGTTTCACTTGATCGTAACATTGGATCATCACATTGGTGCATATATATATATATATATATATATATATATATATATATATATATATATATATAGATGATTAGGTTAAATCAGGATTTATAACATACAATAAACTTGCCATCTTTTCGGTAGTACATGGCTGATACGAAGATGAATAAAATAAAGATTTCAGCTGATATCCACAGGTTAAGATATTGAAATGATGGGTCCAACATAACTAAAACAAATGTTAACAATCTTTAAACTATTAAGAAGTAAAGATTAAAAATTGATGAACATTATTAATGTCATATTGGAGAACATGTTCCGAAATCTTATGGTTCATATTGGTTGAGATTAGATGTACATTGTATCGTAGCATCAACGATGTGAGTCCGCACGATTTCCGGCGTGGATAGGACCCGCCAAATAATGGCCGTAGCCGACAATCGGGTGAGAGGTACTTCTGTTAATATATTAAGAGTCCAAGGGCATATGACAGGAGTTCCTCAGCTTCGCGCTGACGGTGGGTCCAACTCAGTCCAGCTGTCCCACCACAACAACCACCACGGGGCAAGCTCGTCTATTTCTTTTTTCAGTAAAATTTTCTCGTTTAAATCTCTTTTTTTTTTTCAAATTATTTGAATTTGCAGAAAAAAAATACTAAAAGTTAAGAAAATTCTAAATAAACCTTTTTTTTAATCTTTTTGTCCCTTCCATACTTAAACTCAATACTTTTTTAATGGAGCTTCGCGTCATAAAAATTAATATTTCGTATTCAAATTCGATCTACAATTAATTTTACTTAGGTCACAAATAACATAATATGATTCACTTATGACAAGAATTCATGCAATATTTATTTTTTGCGCCACATATTTACGTAAAGACGAATAGTATTGCTGACTAGTTATTTTGCAGATCACTTTGAAAGTTTTAATTGAGCGAACTATGTATCTACTTTTGCTTTTTTATGCTATTTTTTTTTTTTATCTAGGATGGTTGGCTGTAAGAATCTATATTGTACAAAAAATAAAAAAATTAAAAGATAAAAATGGTACAATCCCTCTCCTTATGAAAGCGAAATGACTGCAACACCCTTTCAGGCCACCTAGTTCTCCACCTAGTTCTCCTTATGTCCTTTTCTTCCCGTTTTACTCTTTAAGTCCTGAAGGCATCTCTTATGAAAGCGAAATGTCAGCAGCTCTATTTTTCTCTCCCGTTTTATTCTAAGTCCTGAAGCATCATTTTACAATTATATTTCTCAAGTCTCTCGCAGCTATTTCCAGGCCAGTCCTGTCGGGATCTAAAGAATAAAGTTCCCACACAGCGCCAACCGCGACCCACCTGTCTTCTCTCTCACATATTTTATTTCACTTTATTTTGATATTTATCTTTTCATGATATTATAAATGAATTTTAGCTTCTCTCGTTCATTTATTTTTTTTATTTTTCCGTTGATGGTTTGTACTTTTGTGTTTGTCGTAGTTAATTTTTGGTCTCCATTTAAAAGCTCCTCTTCGTATCTTCGTCTTCCTCGGCTCTTCCACTCTCTCTCTCTATGAGTTTTTTAAGTCGCCATTAAAGAGCTCCTCTCCTCAAGCTTTCCTTCGTTCCTCGCTCTCTCTTTCTCTCTCTCTTCGTGTCGCTTATTCTTGGTCATTTAAGCATCTCTTTGACGTTATACCCCTCTTCCTCTCTCCAGAAACGATTTTATTCTCCGCCATGAGATCCTGTGAGCCATGTTTCTTCTTCTCCTTCTCTCTCTGTGTCAATGCTGAAGGGAGGAGGTGGTGCTTTGTCTTTCTGTGAGATCTGTATGCGAGCGGGCTAGAGAGAGGGGAGTGCCCGAGAGGAGAGGGAGAGGGAGAGGGATCAAAGCGCTAGCTTCGGTGGAAGGAAGGAACAAGGGGAGCTTCTGGCGCGATGAAGCAGGAGGCTCGGCTAGATTCGCTGGTGTTCCATCTGACGCCTACCCGAACCAGGTCAGCTCCAGACCAGATCGCCTCCGAGGTCACTGGTTCTGTTGAATCTTTAGGTTTCTCTCAACAAGAGTCGCTGGATTGGAATGTTGGGACTGGGCAAGAGAGATGATTCGCCTATTAGGGTTTGGGTTAATGAGCTTAGAGTTTTATTACCACAAAGCTTAGACTAAATAGGCTTTGAGAAACATGGATCCTTTCGGTCTAATTATGAAATCCTTGACGTGGTGGATTTAGTCGAGTTAGATGTCATACGAAGAAACTAGCATTAGGATGATTATCATGGTTTTTGATCTCTTGGATGCATCCATGTGAAGGTTTCTATTTAGATAAATGTCTTATGAAAGTGATAGGACTTGATCTGGGAATTCTGGTTTTGCTGTTGATATCTGCGTTCCAGTTCTCGAAATTTTAATTGTTAGGCCCCTTTATAAATATCTAATCATTTTGATCAAAATGGAATGTATGGTCTGGTCCAATTATCGCGGTTATGATCTCTGCTTGCAAAATGTAGAACATCTAAACCTCATAATTGTAATTGATAGGAATAGTCTGCTTCTTGTGCTTGTCTAAATCTGGGGAATATGGATACAGATTGGCTAGTTTTAGGCATGATTAATCAGATTGATTGTGAATAGCTGCAGACTAGAGACTCAGTCTCCTTTTTTTTCAGGTGTGATCTGGTTATTGTTGCAAATGGTAAGACGGAGAAGATTGCATCTGGGTTACTGAACCCTTTTCTCGCGCATCTGAAGACTGCTCAGGATCAAATTGCCAAGGGTGGTTACTCTATTAAACTTGAACCAGACCCTAAAATCGATGCAGTATGGTTTACCAAGGGCATTGTGGAGAGGTCTGTAGATCCTTCTTCAGTGCTGCACTACACACAAATTGCATATTTGCCCTTCATTGTTTTATATTTGCAATTGATTTTCCGAATGGGGAATATCCATTTTGTTTCATAGACCTGAAGTATTTCCTCTTCTTGAGACTTTGATAAAGAGGTATAGTTTGATACTTCAAAATAAGTGTGCTATTTGTTGTAGGTTTGTTCGTTTTGTGAGCACGCCCGAGGTTCTGGAGCGGGTGACCACCATAGAGTCCGAGATCTTGCAGATTGAGGAGGCAATTGCTATTCAGAGCACTGACAATCTTGGCTTGAGCACCGTTAGTTCTCAATCTATTTGTTCATGCTTCCTTTCTTAAAATTCAAATGACATTTGACCTTTGCTATTTGGCAGGTGGAAGATCATCAAACAAAACCAGTAGAGTACACGGAAGGTATGCCAAACTCAGTTATTTAATTTTAATAGGAGTTTATCCTTTGAATAATATGGGAGAGATTTCCAGCTGGTTTCTCTTTGTCTATTCCACATGCATTCACATTATTTTTTTTTCTTCGTGACACATGATCATGTGCGGCTGTGATTGTGTAGCCCAAAGGGTCACTTATAAAGAGGTTCTATTTTGTCTTAAATCTGCAACATGTTATTGCCAGTGTCTGATTGACAGGGGCTGATAGTCAAACCCACTATCCTGTGGAGTGGGATGGCAGCTGATAATTCACCTTGACCAGAAAAGATTAGCCCTTTGGACGAGGAAATTTGTGGCCAACCATTTGAGTTTTACATCTTTGGCAACCTTAAAACAAACCAATTAACTAAGCAGGAAGTTGTCTGATTGATACTGAAATCTGAGAGATTTGCATTCATCTGACTTCGAGATGAAGGTTGATGGGTCTTTCACTAGTTGTTGTAATAAGATGCGGGTAAAAATTTTGGATCATCTTTTGAAATTTGAACTGTATCCACATTTGACAAAACTGCTAAACAAGTTATCCAATACATGTTTCTTATTACTGCATCACTTTATCAGTATTATGAATTCCATTATTTGTGACTCCATTTGAGCTTCAGATTTGTTATTATCGGATTAAATTCTTGGCTTATTATGACACAATCTGACTTTGCATGATCATGGGTAGGTAGCAAGTCCACATTTGATGCTGATGCAGAAAAGGCAATAGTTCTTTACAAGGTATTGATAATGAGATACGTATTCTGAATATGATTATTCTCTATCAGAGATTTTCTAATTGTTGTTTCTCTTGATTAACTGCAGCCCGGGTCACAACCACATCCATCAGATTCAAATGGATCCGCACCACAGGAGGAGAATTCAAAGTACGGACAACTGAGATTTATGTTAGAAACTTTGTTGTAATTCCTTACTCAAATTACATTTGGGAGAGTACATTAGTATTCTTCTTTGCTTCATTTAGTAGTTCATTGCATAAATCTAGCACAATGCTAATTAGGAGTCTAGAAAAGTCAAATGGACTTCAAATTTCAGTTAGATGGTCATGAATTTAAAATACTTGGTTAACAACGTATACAGTAATACTCTTGCTTATGTGGATACAGCAGTCTTTGCTTGCCCTGTACTACACATTTGCTAACTGAGGTGTATGCAAAGGTTCAACTTTACATGCACTGCATGCTACTATACATCCATTTATACTAGAGTGCTATCATTTTCAATATTGCATGAAGTTTTAATTGTTCATGTTCATGTTCCTATTTATAATGTTTCTTTGCAGAGTTCAACTCTTGAGGGTACTTGAGACCCGCAAAATCGTATTGCAGAAAGAGCAGGGTATGGCCTTTGCACGTGCTGTAGCAGCTGGTTTTGACATGGATCACATGGCACAATTGATATCATTTGCTGAGTGCTTCGGAGCATTGCGTTTAATGTAAGCCGTTCTTTATAAGAAACTTGCTTGCATAGTGTTGCAGAGAGTTTGCTTCTTTCTCCCTTTTAATAGTTTCAAACTTTCAGTTGTTACTTATCTGAGATGTAGAATTATTTCAGCAAGAACAAACAGGGGGGAGAAAGTTTGAACTTATTTGATTGTGAACAAATGTACAGAGAGAATTAATGAGATTCATGAGAAAGAGAGAGAATTACTTGATAAATCCAGTATAATTTTAGGCTTAATGCACGGTTTGTTTGCAAAGCTTATCAAAACATTACAAAGTATTTGATTTTCATAAAATAGTGACAAAATTAGAATATGTTTTGTATGTACGAATTGAGAAAATTTTTTAGAGTTCTTCTGTATCGAGAGAGAACCATCAATTTGCTTTTTCCTTCCATTGAACAGGGAAGCGTGCTTAAGATTTATGGAGTTATGGAAGAGAAAGCATGAAACTGGACAATGGGTTGAAGTTGAGGCTGCAGAAGTAATGTCTGCCCGATCTGAATTTTCTTCTTTGAATGCCTCGGGGATTATACTTTCTGGAGATTCTAGGAAACAGAAAGAATTTGGCGAAGCATGGCCTGTCTCCTGTGGGGATATGGGCACAGAGAGCAATGGGACAACTGGTATGGATTATTTTGAGCTCAGACCAAACAGACGTACCTTAGAGTTAATGCAACTGTACCCAGAAAGTTGGCATTTTATTGTAACACCCTTTTATTGCATGTCCAATATTTCTATATGGAACTAAAGAAAAAGTGAAGGGCCTGCTCGGTATTGTTATTGTCTATAAATTAGTCAAATACCAGGTGGAGACTGATGTTGAAGATAGCATTTGCACAAAGCTTCTGTTATTCCTTCTTTTTCTTTCACTCTTTGAAAGCAACAACCTTTGCTTCAAAAGCTCTAGTTTATTCTAGTTCATTTTTCTTATTTGTTTTTTGAAAACAAAAAATGAAAAAATAAACAATACCAAATGGGCCCTGAGCTTCTCCATCTTTTCCCTTTTTTGGCTTCAACAAAGGCATTTTCAATCTTGTTAAAAGATGTTTTGTTTTTTTTTACATAATAACAGGAAGCTCCTTCTGTTAATAAAAATGTTATGAAGCTTTTAATTGGATTATTTTTTAATTTTAAATTTTCAACCTATCATTGTTCATGAAAAGTCGAGCCACCTTTTCATGTCCCAAATTTTTTGGACTTTTTGTAATAGGTGACTTCCGTTAAAGCTTCCTAAGATGGAATTTGCCATTTGAAAATTGTTTTTTTGTCTTGTGATATCCCCCTTAATTTGAATACCTGTTTTCTGCATTTGAATGACAATACAGATGAGTATTCTTCATCAATAATAAACAGATACATGCATATATTTGTGTGTATTCTTGCAGACTATGCTCCAAGACTCCTCCTTATTTTCCAATACTCCTTAGGCATTACATTCCTAAATATGATGAAATCAATGTAACTTGAATTCATTTGTTTCCTGTGGCCAGATAGAAAGATCCATTCAGATCCGCAGGTTCCATTGGGACCCAATGAGTATTACCCAGGCCATTTTCAGCATCCTATACATCCCCAATGGCCTGTGCATTCTCTGGCAGGTCCGCCCCTCTTTCAACTTTATCCTATGCAAGGCATGCCATATTATCAGAATTATCCAGGGGGTGGTCCATCTTTCCATTCCCCATATTCTCCAGTGGAGGATCCGAGATTCAACACGCCTCAAAAAACATGGCAGAAGAGGCATTCCATGGATAGTAAAGATAGCAATACCGAGTTGGAGGCATCAGAAATGGGTGGTTCTGGTACAAGATCACAGGATGGTGCAGATCAAAATATATCAGAGTTTGAGAAAGAAGGTTCTCATGGTCGTGAATCACATAAAAGGATTGGCCGTTCAGGAAAGAAAAAGTCTGGTGTGGTTGTCATTCGGAACATAAATTACATTACATCAAAGAGGCATGACACATCAGGAAGTGAATCAGTATCAGCTTCTGATAGTGAAACTGAAGAGGAAAGCGAAGATATGTCTGATGACCATTACAGGAAGCATAAGAACTCTTCAAGAACTTCAAAGAGAAATGAGGTTCATGTCAAATCTATGGAATCTTTAGATGCATATGCCAAGGATGAAATCACTTATGGACCAGAGGCAGATTCTGAAAACTGGCAGGCATTTCAGAGTTACTTGTTGAGAGCTGAAGAGAAGGCAAGAACTGTCGATGGGGACATCTTTGTTAGTGAAAAAGAGCCTCCAATCAAGAGAAAACAGAACAATGGTGAAGGCGATCCTATCCTTCTTCCTGAAAGAGATTCTGGTAATGTGCGGGATCAGAGGATGGTAGGATTAGATTCACTTAATGGTAAGGCAATCCGGATGAAGCAGATGGCTTCAAATGATGAATTATTAATTTCAAGTGAAGGAAAAGGCTTAATAGATAGCCAGCTAAAAGAAATAGAAGGGGGAAGGGGAGGATATAGAAGTGTAACCAGTGATGATTTCATGATTTATGGACGAGAAAAGCAAATGAGCAGTAAGAATTCTTCAGACCCACTTGTTGATCTGCAATATGAACTTGATAAAAATTTGGATAAGAAATCCTCGTATAATGGTACAGATGAGTCCTTCATTGTTCCATTTAGGTCAGGCTCACAAGATCAACTTGGACAAGATGGCAGAACTGCTATTGACATAGATTCTGAATTCCCTCCAGCTCTGCATAGAACTGAGGACTCTTCTAGTAAGCCTAAAAATCAACTCACTTATGAACCGGATGATTTGATCTTACTGCCTGAGCGTGGGATGGAGAGTGTATCCATTGGTTATGATCCTGCTAAAGACTATGATATCCAGATTCCTGTTGAAAATGCTGTCAAAATTGAAACCAGAAACAATGAGGATGTCTCAACAAGCACCAAAGAAGAGTCAAAAAAATCAGACAAGGACAAAAAGTCAAAAGTTTCACAGAGTAAATTGGAGAAAAAGAAAAAGGATGCACTGATGAGGAAAGGGACATCCTCAAAGATGAATCCACCGGCTGAAGCACAAAAACGTGCAGAGAAACTGCGGGCCTTCAAAGCTGATCTTCAGAAAGCAAAGAAAGAGATGGTATTTTCATGATTCACTAAGAGTTTGGTGCTTCCTCTTCCTTGTTTTAAGATGTTATTAGGGCACGTTTAGTCTTTTGATAAATAGTACATGCCACTACTAGAATAAGGCGACGGGAAGGATTATAATTCAATAGATACCTGATATAAATCTTTCTTTTTTTTCTTATATGGTCTTATGCTGATAAGCTTATAAAATAAAATCTAAGAATAACTTTATGAAATTTCTACAAAACAATTCTGTTTTCCTTTTCTTTGTTAAAGCCTTTGCAGTCATCTTTACTAAGTCTATCTCTCTTAGTTTCTTGTCGTTTAGCTAGATTGGTTTGGCCACATCCTGGACTGTTATGTCTTGGTTTTTTCTACTTTCAGGAAGAGGAAGAGATAAAGCGATTGGAAGCTTTAAAAAGAGAAAGACAAAAGAGAATTGCTGCTAGGGGTAGTTCGAATGCCACTCAGCCGCCATTGACCCCCCAACAGAGCAAATCTCGATTGCCGAAAAAGCTTTCTCCAAGTTCTTACAGAGGATCAAAGTTTAATGACTCGGATCCTGGATCTTCACCTTTACAAAAGCTGCCTACCAGAACCTCTTCGGTTGGGTCCAACGATTCTCAGAAAATCACAAGAACTAGCAAATTAAATGGTAGTAGCCATGGATTAAGTCGGTCAGTGTCATCATTGTCTGAGATGAAGAAAGAGACTGGTAATTCCACACCAGAAGCAAAGACAGCTTCTGTTCAAACTAGAAGACTTTCTGATCCCAAAGGTAGTAATGTTCGGCACACTTCCTCGCTAAAATCAGTTACCAGTGCTGAAGTACCAAAGATAGGCATACCTGATGAGCCACTAAAAAGGATCTCTGCACTAATGCAACTGGACAAAAGCAAGTTAGCAACTCTGCCAGAGCTGAAGGTTAGAACATCAAAAGGCCCTTCCAATATGGTCCAAAACAAGTCAGCTGCTAAAGAGACATCACAAAAAGGAACTGTAAGCCGAACTTCTCAATTTTCTGACACCATCCATGCAAAAAGGATTAATAACAAGGCATCAAGGCTCAGCAACAGTCATGACAATTTAGTAATTGAGAAGACAGTTGTGATGCTCAAAAATGAGGTTCTTTCAGCTCCTGCTGTTCAAGCATTTGAAGCAGCGATAGGCATAGAAGATAGAATGCATGGAGATGATAAAATAGAGACGGTTGGGCTGAATTCAGAATATGGAGCTATACATGCTCCACCTTCACCCATAATCGTAGGCGAAGTTGAGAATTCCAGTGAACATGAGTTGGATGAGCAGCTGAATTCCGATGAGGTATGATTTGACAAAGCAACTACCATGATGCTTTAAATTTAAGATTCATACTTTTGTAGAGAACCATTTTTGGTTTTTTTACAAACCGCACCCACCATTTTATTGAAAATACATATAAAAGCATGCCTCATTGATATTTACAAATTGATCCAGTAATAATGTTTTAAATTGCAAAAAACCACCTTTGTTAGGCTCTAGTCGCCCCACTTTGCCAGGGCCCCTGGTTAAGCTAACTAGAGATGGAAGATCATCAAGTTACCCTTGGTTAGTGTTAACTAGGGATCCTTGATGACTCCAACCATCGCCCTCTCTCACATGAGCGAAGCCCTTTCCCATTTAGGATTTTGCAGTCTCATTTCATTCCCCATGCTCACAGCACCGTTGCCAGTGCTTTCTTTAATTGGCTACTCTTCAAATATGATCTTGTTTGTATAAACAGAAAGGAGGCTTGTATGGATGTCCTTGTAACTAATAAGCTAATCAAGGAGACTTCAAGTTCTGGAGATCTTTTGTAAATGGCTTTTGGCTGTTCAAAGCTACAAGCTGGAGTTGGTCATTAGCATAAAGGTGGTTACAGAATGTTTCGGAGACATACACTGATTTTTATTGATTCCTTGACAGTTGAGGTCTGTTTTGCATCTTCGTATCTGAGTAATGGCAAGGAACAGCTAGATGCTCCCATGTGATTGGTACTTCTGCTATTTCTCCATGTTAATTTTTAAGCTGGAACATCAAAGAACTTGGCAAGGAATAGAGACAAGGGGCTGTCTGCAACTAAGTCAACCTTAGCATGGTTAAGGTTAGTTGTTTTCAAGAATCAAAGCTAATGGAGCCCATTCAAGAGATGTTAAGTAGCTTGGAGGTAGGACTAACAGATGGGTAGTTTTTAATGCAATTGGTGAATCAAGTGTGGCTGTTGGCGGGAATAGTTGCTGTTTGATTTTGATGATGAGTAGGGTCAGTTTTTTTGGTGACTACGGACTTCAAGAATGTTAGGATGCTAATCTAGTTGCTGTCCTCTGTGTATGATCCCAACATTAGCTTGCTCAGCAATGGAGGTGCTATTTCAAGGCTTGTTCCTTTTTGACGCAGCACCAGAGAGACCCAAAAGAAATGAGCTAATGTTGTCCTTTCATGGATCAGCTATGGACCCTCACCCACGCTAGATGGTAGTGGCGGTCCATCTATCCAATGCTGGAAGGGGGATAACTGTGTGAATCCTATCAGGCTTCTTCTATTTCACTACCTTGTGCTTTGTTGTGGGTTTGATGTGGTTCTTGATTCCTCTTGAGTGTGGGGCTTCCTACTCCCCTGTTCTATGCTCAATTAAATGTCAAGTGGGATTTCCAACTGGTTTCAAAACAAAAAATAAAATGTGTGGGGGATGGCTTTTGGAAAAGATTTTTTTACCAAAATGTATGACTTTGTAAGCTTGGTTGATTGGATCATTGATTTGGTTGTGGTATTCTTCACCTTTTGCAAGCCTAAATTATGCATTATGTCGCTGGGGTTATGCTTGCAATTGTTGTCATTGCTGGTTTGACGGCAGTTGGAGGATGATCCCAACTGAGGGAATGTGATCCAAACTAAGGGTGATTCTAGCTTTACAATGGCTGGGAGGGGGTGATGGGGAAGAGCCCTAGCATTGGAACAAGATTGAGGGAAGAAAATGGTGAACGGAGGACTATTTAGAATGGGGACAGCTGTAATTCATCCCCTAAATTACAAGGGTCCCACCAAATGATTAGGTAAATGACCATACAGTATTCTACTAGCGTAAACCTAACCACAAGTGCTTTTTGCAAAATGAAATGACACTATTTGGGTCGATTTGTAAATAGGGTATAAGGCAATGTTATATATCTAATTTTGAAAAAACAATGGGTGTGATTTGCAAAAAAAACTCTTTTTTCTTCTTTAGTTGAATAGATGATCTCCGTTATGCAATGTAGGTCAAAGAAATTCAAATGTTCTCATTCTTTAATAAATCAAGGAGTACTTATTTTCTCTAGGAAGCATGATGTTTGCTTTCATCTGAAGGTTGGCAATCATTCTCAATTTTATAATAAAATCAGGAGGATAAAGCGACAAAATGCTACTTATGAGTGATTTTGTTTCCTTAACAGACTTATTTTCTGTATCTTCTATAGTATCCTGCTTAAAAGTTTTTCTTTAGCATCACAGTTCTTGGCAAGAAAAAAAAATATTTTGAAATTCAGAGAAAATCTTCATTTTACTGTCAGTTATATTTTGACTCCAGATGTTGATAAGGAAGCTGATGTGGGAATTAATAGTGCTTTATTGAGGCTCGAACATCCTAATGAAGGTTTTTTAAAGGATTCGAGCATATCATGCTGCAGTTTCAATTTCTTTTGGAAGAGAAAAGTGTCTCGATGATCTTCATTTCTTGAATGTCCTTAAAGGCAACCTAGCATTCTTATAGATAAAGCTGTCTTGTCAGTGGTGACAATAAAACTCTACCCAGCTTCCTCTCAATGCCGTGTTATTTTAGACATTTATTCATAGGACAAATCTTGATAAACAATGCTTGTGATGATCAGGTGGTTATTGATTACTCAAAGGAGGAGCCTCAGAAGTTCTCAAACTCTACAGTCATAGATAAGCCTTATCAAGCTCCCTATGCTGGAACAACATCCTTAGAGGATTCCACTGCCGATAATGTAGAATATGCTCAAGTACTGCCTGTTCGAAACTCTGAAATGGATAGAATGCCCAATGAGAGTATTGAGGCATGTGTGTCCAGTTTTGCCATGGACTCGAATTCAGTAGATCATACTCAGGAGTCGCACAAGGAGCCTCAGAGCAAAGAAACAAAAGGTTTTAGAAAGTTATTAAAATTTGGAAGAAAGAGCCACATCTCAGCAACAGGTGAGGGTAACCAAGATTCAGATGCATCGTCTATAGATGAACACGCTATAGCTGCTGCTTCGTTAAATGATGGTAAGACCTAATCTCTTATACAAATCCAAATAATGCTTCTCACATTCATCATCTTGTGATTAAATTTTAAGGTGGTTTTGTTCATATGACCAGTTTCCTTGAAATAAATATAAAGTTTATTTCAGATACAGTGACACAAGATTAGTCATCTCCATTCTGTATTAATTTATTTTTGCATATACTAATTACAAGACAAATTCTTTTATTTTATTGTTAGAATCTGTAATTCCAGGCATTTTACTAAAAGCCATCTTTTGACTTGTTATTACATTTTCTTATCTAAAAAAAGGACTTCCTGTGAAAATGTACTAGTTCTTCCCCCCTCTTTTTTGATTAAACAGATGAATTAAATCCATCTAGTTTGACTACATCCAATCAAATCCGAATAAAGAAGATGCCTGAACTGAGAAGGTGTAATAGCAAGATCTGTCCATATAATGCTTGCTTCATCTGAGATTCATGTGCTACCTTGGAAGCTTGCAGCTTGCTTGGAAATTGCAGCACTGCAGACCTAAATTCATAAGAACCAATGCAGCATATATGTAAAAGAAATTCATAAGATTTACAAATTCATTCACTACTTTCTTAATAAATATTCACCTCTTGCTCTGTTACAGACAAATGTTCAAGAGAAAAGCAGCAAAGGTGATTCCATCACAGAAAGAAAATATGGACAATTTCTAATTACCCTAAAGGGCCATAAAAAAGCATTTTTACTCCATAAGGAACTTAGGCCTCAAGCGCTAACATATGTTCCTAATTTACTGATTTTAGTGCTTATATCTGACAGCTCTTTCTTTTATATTTCAGTTCATATGCTGAAGAATCTCATTTCCCAAGATGATAGCCATGCTGGAGGCACTCAAGCTAAAGGTTAGATAGTTAAATTTCTTATCTTCTCATGCTAGCGAAACACAGTATTTTACGAGATAGCGTGCATGACAAGTAACATTTATCCAAGTATTTTAAAAAGCTTTCAGCAGCCCTCAAAGCTGTCATCAGAAACAAGGTAGTAACGAAAGTTGACCCTAAAATTGGATTTGAAACCTAAAATTAGGACCTGATGGTTCTTAGGTCAGACATGGATCCCAAGTTTTGAACTGAATGTGGTTTCCAATGGAGGTAATAGCTATCTTCAAAACCTGAATGCCAAGAACTCAACCCTTTAGGACTCGATTGGTTCGCGAGAAGAATTTTTTCTCGTTGGATGCTGATTTCTGCGAATATGATGCGTGAAAAAATAATTTTGGCATGTTTGGTTGACCATGGAAATTCAACCATTTTGGAGTGATTTATGTTTGGTTGAGTTTCTACTTTCTTAAGAAGGTTGTGTGAAATATCTATTATACCTTTAATAAAGGAAAAAACCTTATCCATGGAATTTGATGGCTTAAGGGTAGTTTTAGAAAAAAAGATCCCAATTCTCAATTAGTGGGAAAGTGGCTCTTTCATATTCCTCATGAGTTTGCTTTTTCATGAAACACGGAAATCTTGTTCTCATAGAAAAGCTACTTTCCCATATCTCTTCTTTGAAAACTATAACCAAACAAAAGGCTTTTCTTTATTTTTCCGTTGACCATACTTTCCTTCCTTTTTTTCCCGCGAACCAAACAAGTCCTTAGTGTTAATAAAACTAACATTTATTATAAAAATATAGATAAATGATTCGTCTCTCTCATTAGATCTGGATGTACATATATTCAAACCTGAAAACCTAATATCTCTATCCCATAATATTAATATAGATTAACATCAATTATATAAAATTAGACAAGTAGTTTATCTTCTCCATTTGATGTCTATGTAATGGCAGTGAAGGTGGCAATGGAGGCCAATGGTCCATGAACTGATAGTAAAAACTTGGACTCATATATTAAAAAATAGGGTCAAATTGGCTATGAGATCTCGTTAAGGATATAGGCAGATTAAATCCAATCCAAAAACCTGGCATCCAAATCTTGTATGAGTTAATATCTCTTGTATCTATTCTATGTAAGAGCTTTGAGAGCCTTAATCCTTATACGAAGTCCAATCATAACTTGTTGACTATAGAACCAGTAGGAGTTAAAATACTCTGGTTATTTTGAAAAGAATAGGTCTATTCGGCTCAGAAAGTGGGGTTATAAACTCTTGGGAGTAACAGCGAAACAACAAAACAATAAATTCAATTACCACTTGATATCTGATCCCAAATCCAGTAGTTATTGGATCAAATATTGATTATGGATCAAACCTTGCAAATAACTTGGAAGATAAGATTCCAGAATAAACCCAAAATGGCCTAATAATATAGCTGATGAACACTTAATATTGGACCCAGAGTCCGTTTTGTTGTCAGATCCAGTAAGTATATACCTGACCTCGCAAATTGGGTACGATCTAAGTTTCGAACTTAGAATACAATTTGGATTTGGGCATGGGTGTAGCCAATTGCGAATCAGCGCACTCTAAATATCAGTGTCTTCAAATTTTGATAGATATCTCAGCCGAAGACTTGATGTCAAATCTTCTCAATGAAGATTTTTAATGAAGATAGGTCATTGGGAATTGGTACATCTCTGGCCTTGCTGGATGCTGGTTGTTGGAGTAGCTGGAGGGGAAAGGTGGCAGATTGGAGCATAGGAGGGGTTGTGAGAGGAGTAAGACTACTTGTGGGAGAGGGTTGCTACTAGTTGGCAGGGAAGAGAAAGTTGCGTTGGGGGGAGGGAAGGAACTTGAGTTGAGGGAGCATTGGGAATGGAAGCTAGAGATTGATGGTGAGAAGGTAAGGAGGCATTACAAGAGGAGGGAACACACACAGGTGAATGTTGTGCAGGATAAAGGAGTTTAGGGGATGAAGTGGGGTTGGACTGGCGGTGAAGGAAGAGAGATGCTTCAGATTCACAAAAAGGAAGAGAGATGATGGTGAGGTAGGGGTGGAATTTTAACGTGAAGCCGAACCCGATTCCTTTATTATGGAAGAAGGATTTGTACCCAATTCAAGACTGAGCTTTTCTTGGAGTGAAATTTGCGCATGAGTCCCATGCTCAGACGTGGATTTGGATCTTAGTTTAGATACCTAATATAATAATTGAAATCTAGATCTAGATCAATGTGCGTTGCAAGTTGAGGCCACCATTGCCACCAAGCCAGAGATTTTTCCTTATTTTACCCTAACCTAAGAAAATTGCTGTTTTTGTTTTTTTTTTTAACAATTTCCTGGTTTTTGGATTACATTAGATAGTATGTGGTATTTTGTGAATTATAATGATCTTTCCTAAATTGAGTTCTGTATGTCAAGATCCTGCAGATCTCCCCGAACTATTCCTCTCCCCTCCTATACTTTCTTTACTTCCAAACCTTGGCTGAATTATGACTTCTGCCCTTAATGAATTCTCCCTAAATCTCACTTCAAGATTATTGGTTCTGTTTTTGATGTGGTTGATCTTGTTCATTGACTTTATTCCTGTTACAGTTTCTCGCCCCTTCTCCATTCTTTCACCCTTCCGCAGCAGGAGCAGCGACAAGAAGGTGTCTGCATGATAAGCTAATTCCTACAATTCATGCGAGGTAAGATGCATGTTCTATCAAAATATGGCTGAGAGGTTTTGGTAATTGATTGGTTATTTGCTGCTGTCTTGTAAACAATAATGTAAAATTTGTGCTTGCGAAAATTCATTTCTTTTTGTTGATGCCGGCTTTTGTAATAATGATCAACAACTATAATATTGGATCTGTTAGCACTTAAATTGTACTCCGTTGTTGTTTTTGTGTTTCAGCCTATATATGTACTTTAGAGAGAGAGAATAGGAAGCACTCCACTAGCTTCTCAATAGGAAGGTGGTGAAAGAAGGGAATACAATTGTACCAAAAAAAAAAGAAGGGAATACCATTCAGACTGACGAACTAAAAGGATTGAGCCTTCTTGCCACCACTACCCTCTTCTCCATCTCCTGTAAGACTCTTGACAAAATCATAAGGAGGTAATGGTCTCAGTAGAAAAAAAAAAAAAAAAAGAAACCTCTCTCAAATAACACGCTGCAATTGCAATGCTATTCCAAGCCCGTCTTCCATTTCATAATCTCATTCAACACTCATTTCTTGTGATCCTATCTAGGATCCGTCAGCAGAGGCAGTAGTGCAAATAAGAAGCCACATGTTAGAGAAATAAATTGCAAAATTTTGCATGGGAAGCCATAAAAACTTCGAATAAATAATCTTGTTCCATAAAACTCTCGGCAAGACCTCTCTATTCAAAATTCATCTTAAAAATCAGCCAAACAGGACTGCCTAATGACAGAACAAAAAATAATTGGTGCATTCCAAAGAGACTTGGAAAAAATTGCTGTCAATAAGGAGCTCAAGATGCATTCTGCCTCTTAAGTTTCGCAAGCTCTTGCTGGATAGCACCTCCCCTCTGAACATACAGAATCAGATTAATAAGCAAACTGGATAATAAGAATAAAGCATAAATACTTGTGCGCGTGCTTGCGCGCGCGCGCGCAAGAGAGAGAGAGAGATCAAATTATAAAGGACTTGTAACAAACCTTGATCCTTGCAAGCATGACCTTGAACCTGTCAAAGTCATTTAGTGAAGCTCTCCTCTTCTGCACAATGAGCTTCCTTCCCCATGAGCTGTTCTCCCATTTGTTCTTCACATCTGCAATCAAAAGGATTAGCAGATGCACCACAGTGGATCAAAGATAACTGGCTATATGTAATATCATACCAGTAGCTTCCATGGCAGCAATTAGGGACTTCTTTTTAGGAAGTCTCGGAATGTCAATCTTTATATCAGTCAAGGAAAGCCTCTTGAAATTCATTTGTCCTCGCACCATGTCAGGGGCATCAACTAGAGCCTAACAATTTTTTAAGCAGATACAAGAATCATCAAAATGATCATCAACTTGAGCATCCAAGAAATAATGACTGCCATCCGAAAAACAAGTACACAGGCAGACTAGACTATAACAAGACATCTAATGCAAAGCTATATAAACCCATCTAATTCATAATTGCACAAAAAAGACATTGGAAACTTCATGGCTTGCATAAAAGAAAAGAATAAAAAATCACAACAAAGATAACAATTACATAGGCATCATATTTTTTATCAATGAATAAAAAGTTATTTGCATTGGACAATGTAACGGCATGGCATATCAAACATGGAAGAGGAGTTGAACTACCAGGAAACATTTGCTCGCCACATTCTTGATTATGGAAGATAAGTACAAGATTGTTTTGGCATGTAAGAACACTCAACTGGTCCCAGATTGGAACGGCCGCTTCATTCTTTACAACATGCAATAACATAAGCAAAAACCTAGGTGCGGTATTTCAAGATGACGCTAATTTGATCAAGGTAATATTACACTCTGATCTTGTTATACTAACCACCAACACTGGAAACTCATGGCCATGCAGGACTTACAGAACTAAAGACAAGATCACACTCCACAAACAATTTTCATAACCACAGCTTATAACAAGTGAACAAGCATAATCTAAATCATGCTATCTCAAATAGCGCACCCTAAAACCCCCACAAAATAATCCATCAGGTATCTACGATCTGGCAAATCAATTACAAATCATATAACCACCCCGAAGATATTGAATGATAGCAATGCCTATGGAATGATCAGCCTCAGATTTTTGTTGGTGTTGTTGTTGTTGTTGTTATAAATATAGTAGTTACTACCTTAAGAATATTAAATTCGTTAGGACATCTCAGTGGAATAAATAGAGATTGGAGATAGGCATGAGAAAGTGAAGCACTCCTAATTTGTCTCCCAAAAAAAAAGAAAAAGATGGCTCAGAATTTTCAGGATAACAGGGGTTCATTGTAAACAGTGAAAGGAGTTGAAAAACCCTTACTTTCTGAATAATTGCATGTATACTGCATGCATTTGTTCATAGAATACGATATCTCCTTTCCATTTCACTCATATCATGATCTTCCAAGTAACTCGTTCAACGAAAGAAAGAAAGAAAAAGGAAGAAAAACTATTCATAAAGCTGAGATCCCCAAACACTCATATGAAGAACAAGTAAAAACATCCCACGTCTGTGAAAGTAAAGAAATTCTAGAACACTCACGAAATCAAAAAAAAAAAAAACAGTGATTTCTGTAACCAAAGAAAAAAATACATCCAAATTCAGGAGAATAATAAGGCATAATGGATCCACGAAACGAAAGGAGAGATATAAAAAAGAGGCGTACTCGATTCTGATCGATAACGTCGACGATAACGACAAGCCTGCCATAGTCCTTCCCATAGTTGACGAGAGCAACCCTCCCGATCTCCACGTAACGCTTGAACGGCTTCAGAATCCAGCAAGGAAAGAACCCATATTAGCCAAAGAACGGTAAAAGATCGAAGGATTCTTCTAAAGAGACAAGAGGAATCGACGGAACCATGAGGAAATGCGACTAGGGTTCTCACCATTTTGGTGAGAGTAAAAGAGCTGCGGCGTTCGCGGGAGGAGATGGATCAAGGACTCTCCTCGCTGCTTGAGGTCTGTTGAGGTGGGAGTGCTTGGGGGTTTTATTTCGTTCCCTGACCGTCCGATCTAGGGCACAAGATCTAGTGCACAAAATAATACCCCTCTGGTTGGCCGGCGATCCCATCGTGCAGCCCGATTCAACTTCAGACTGGAATTGAATTACATGTGAGCAAATTGGGTAGAGATTCTAGCCGTGTCGAATTCAAATTCAAAAAGCAAGGCGTGCTCGTACGTATTCGTTTCAGATTCTCTCTCTCTCTCTCTCTCTCTCTCTCTTTTTTCTTTCCCTTTTTTTTTCCAGGGCGATCTTAGAATAAATGCAATCACCGGCATCTGATGTAAATTGGCTGGACCAAATCTCAAAAAAGTAGAACCTTCGCAGGATTTCGGCGACAAGTGATTATCCCAAAATCAAATATGATATAGATGGAGTCGGTGAGATCACTAGATTTGCTTTTATAATGATGATCACCATGGAGCAGTGATCGAAAATCCGTCCTTAATGTTAGATATCTAAGATTATGCCAAAATAGTGACCGTGGATTAAAATTTATAATATATTATAAGTATAAATTAAAAAATAATTATATAGTAATAATTAATGTATTTTAAAAGGATTAATAATTTATATGATTAATAAATATATATTAAGAATATATAAATAATTAATTATTAATAATTTATTATAATATATTTTATATAATTAATAAATGTATTTTTTGAAATATGTTAGAAACAATTTTCGTATTATATGATTAGTAATTTTGGATTCTTTGAAAATACCCAACCGATTACTCATGAATGTTTGAGAACGCTTAGTCACTGAAATATAGCATACCAAATGAGATGATTTTAGATCATCGAGAATCATATTATCCTGAGATAAGAATCGTCGGAAATTTAAAATTATCTTGGGGATCCTATTTAGGTTGCCAAATGTCATTTATGTGTTTAGCTACAAAGGAAGCTACCTAATCCAAGGTCTTGTTCACTTTCCTAAGGAAGCCATGATACAAATGCCTAATATTGTTGCTTTTAAGTTTGGTTCATGAAATTGTGGTTCACTCACTGCAAAATTTCCTTAGAACTGTCGCCAATTATTGATTCCCTTGGTTTCAAAACTGACAAACAACCCCCAACCTTGCAGTGTTTCACAGTACTAGATTGAGCAAAAATTTAAAAAGTCCAGCCTTTGCTATGTTTGCTCCCACATAGCCATTTGAGTCATGAGTCGCGGTCACTTTTACCATATCAATTCAGAAGCGAAACACCATGAAGACTAGCAACGAGAGTATCGAATTTTTCCTTTTGGAATGAAATTCGAGAGCTAATTAACAAAAGCAGCAATTTAGGGGAAGCTAGTAGTTCTTTACCAATGGGGACTAGATCTTGTGAGAGGCACATTTAAGCCATGTTTTCCTGATGGGTTTTCTCTGTCATTCTCAGGGAGAAGCCACTGTTAGCTATATATATTTTTCCATAAGTGATTTTTTGATGGTAAATTACTTTCTATTCTAGGTTCTTTAAAAAGCCCTATATGTCTTTTACATTGACATGATTCAATAGGAAAATCGACTCGAGACTCTCGGAACAAAATAATAACATATTAAAAATGTCAAAAGCGGGATTCTATATTCTTCACTTTGGTCAAAGATGAATATAACTATTATACAAGGACTCTAACTATATTAGTGAGAACTGTCCTAACCAAATGTACCTCTTATGGTTAGAACAAATTAGTATTCTTTATGATTAGTGAAAATAATTATGAAAATCCTAAAATTCATTTGGAACTAGATCTTAACTTACATCAACTCTGTCTTCTCTCATATCACCTAATTTATCTCGGATTGGAAGTTACCGTAGTTAAAATTTTATCCAAAAATGGCACTTACCTTGATAGCTCATTTTGAGGCCACCAAATATTATCATTGCTCTATATCTGTTGCGCACAACAAACTCAGGGGTTATTGAATTTTTGTACTACTCATCGAGAGCTTCATTTTATTGTCTTGCATGTTGAAAACAAATATCGTATGTGAAAGTTATAGCATTCGGAAGTAGTTGTTCATGATTGAGTTATAAATGTGATAAATCTTGTTCCAAAACTCTGTTAAGTTTTGGAAAATAAAAGAAAAATAGTTGCACAAGAAGAAGAAAATTAAAAAAAGGAACAAAAATATTTTTATTTTTCTATTCTGGAGTTATACAAACTAGTGTATAGGTTCCATATAAAAAAAATAATATATGTTGATGTAGAATCAAAAAAATATTATTGACTAATATAAATTATTATGTAATTTCTAACAAGACCATTCTAATAAAAAAAATAATACAAATAGATATAGAATAATGCTAATGAAAGAAATATTACCACACTCCCAAAGGTGCTCAGTGAAGTCCTCAAAGAACAATGGCTTACGGTCTTTTCATGTGACTAATATGTTGCTCGTTTGGTTAGGAGCAGGATACACTGAATGGAATCGAGCAGCAAATCTCCTCCATTTTTCATAGCACATTTAATGCAATTAAGTAGTCTATATCCTATGATTTCACCCACATCCCCTTAAAAAGGGCCTCATACAATGCTCCTGCGTCATTTTTGGGCAGTGGAGGAGGCCATTGTGCATGGTGGAAGGCGAATTCTCGGGCATTAAACATACGTTCGTCCACTTGCACCTCCTCCACTCATTCCTTGCCATTTCCTCAAATACGGACAAATATAATATTTTCCATTTGTTTATGTGTTAATTTATTTCAAAATTCCGCTTCCCACTTGATGACTTGATAAAGCACCAACATCCTTCCACCTTCTCTCCGATGCCCGCAGAGAAACAAGGAGGCACGGAAGGAGAGAATGGAGGGAGAAGAGGGAAAGGTGATGGATGTGAGTCTCAAGGAGCTCTCAAGGAAGCTCGAGGAGTTTGCCAAGGAGAGGGACTGGGAGCCATACCACAGCCCAAGGAATCTGCTGCTTGCTATGGTATGAATTTCTCTTTGTCGATTTTCTTGATGATATTAGTTTATTTTAGCTATTTCTATGATAGCGATTAAAGGTTACTTTCATTTTAAAATAAAAACATGGATGCGATGCTCTTGGGTAGGAACAGATGTTTCTTTCTTGTTTTTATGTGAAGATGTGAAGATCTCTCGCATTTCTCTAGACAGGAAATTATCATTGATTTTTTTTTAACAAAAAGTTGGTGGAAGTGAAGAATTCCTGGCTTTCATGGTTCTGTTTCTGGGGACTAATAAGTGGAATATGGCTTTCTTTTTCTCTTGCGCTGAGATCGTTTTACAGAATGAGAAAGGAATAGTGGCTGTTTCCTCCCATTTTTTCAAGCATATTTCTCTGAAGCTTCTGTGATTATCATTTCATTTTGAGAATTTTCTCTTATCTGTCAAAAAAAAAAAAAAAAAAAAAAATCAAGCAGAAGAAATTCTGTCCCATTCTTAATTCCCTCCAATCTCTTTATAGAGCTGATTATAACGCATTGACCCTCGGATTTTCTTGATTACATCTTATATCTATCTATCTATCTCATTAGTCGAGCCGTTTCTTTTAATTGTTGTTTTGCTTGTTATTCTATGGTGATTATTGGATAAACCAACACAGCGATATCAGCCAAGATTAACGAATAAGTTCCGAGTAGGAGTTGCATGCAACATGGCGAGAATGAAACGATATTCTTCTTATCTCATTCTATGGAGCCTCGTCCGGCAGACAATGCCATTCCTTTTCAATAAATCTTGCTTCGGTGCGCCTTCAAATATTCTAATCTCCATTGGAAGTTTTTTATTGCACCATTTTGATTACTTTTTCCCACTATTATATGTTCTTAGAGCAACACTTTTGTCCTTTCCAGAAGGTTGCTCAGCCAAGTGGTCTTCTTAAAGATATTATTTTGGAGTCACTTAGTCGATCCATAGCTTGAGTTTACAGGCCTTTTTAATATTTCCTAGATGCCATGATCGATGATGCGAGAGGCTCATTGTGAAGGGAACCTAAAGGGGCCCCAGTTTTAACCATTGAATGGGGGTCCTACAAGAGGAAGTGGGACTTGATAAAACGGGGTAATGGATTCGAGTTGTATAGAGGTGCGATCTTAGATGGAGGTCATAGAATGCTTTTTCTTTTTTTGGGTATCTATAATTGCGTAGTGTCATATAGCGGTCTTTCAAAACATCATGGGAAGGCATTGGTCTCACCAAACTTTTATGCCATTCCTGAAAGGCATTCTTGTTTGGAATGCACTTTTGTTTTGCAACTCTTCCTTACTTTTGCATATGATTCAGATGATGATGTTGGCCTCAATAATTATGTTGATGGCAATGCTTAGACACTAAACATAACATGGGTCATGTTAATGAGATATTGGAAAGAGAGAAATGTGGCTTGTAGACCGCAAAAAAGATAGGAAAACATGCATACTCCTGGATCACTTGCTGAAGCTCGTTGAAGATGAGTTTGGCTAGAATCACCTTATGCAGGGGCGCTCTGCACTAATAAACTTTTTATGTTCCTATCTCCATAGCTATTAGATAATTCAAGTTATATATATTTTTTATAACTGTTTAATTCGTATGATCCGGAGTGTTGATCATGAAGACACGAAAGATTTAGAGTTTTGTCTTGCTTATCTCTAGTTTCTTTTACAACAAGTGGATAGAAACATGATGATCTAACACCTTATTTTTCAAAAAATGAATTTTGCTCAAGATATTTTTGCAAAAAATTACCATTTCAGTTGGTTTTCTATTTGACACCATATTGGTATATTCCAGAGATTGCATTTTTCACAATATTTAATTATTTATTAGGCTATAGGCTTTGTGAGAAATTTATTATCATGTCTGTGTATTAACAAGGATTACTGGAATTCTTAATGCCAACTAAACTAATATAAATTCAATATAGGTATTAGCATACTTTATTAAGCGAGATAGACCAAAAATCGTGCGACACTGATCTAATCCATCATCAGATAACTTATATTGAAAAATATGAACTAACTTATCATTTTACTACTATAGCCTCTAGATGAGTTGATCAAATTTTGCTACTTTACTAAGTGGTATTCTATAAATTGACTGCATGTTTGATATGTAACATTATCCATTATATCAATTGCTACATGTTTATTATTTCAAGCAAGTTGAAGGAAGCAAGCATGTAAGAATGTTTTTTTCCCCTCTGAAATAAAGAGATAAGAATGAACATTTAAGCAATTGCTAGTTCCCACTAGTCAGAAGCTACAGCTCTTTTCATACATATGTGTATCCATGAACACACAAACACATCCATTCTTATCTTGTTAGACTGTCAAATTCCCTACAATTGATAAATGAGTTTGAATTCAAAGGCATTGTCATTCATAATGTTCTCTTTCCACAGAATCAGAATGACCACTCAATGATAATTAACATAATATATATATTTTTTAATATGTTTCATGGAACATATGACTACAGTAATAAAGTAGTTTCTTTCTTTCTCACCGTTTGCTAAGAGAATTGCATATGGCGATCTAAGTTACTATGTTATGAAGAAGCATAAATGCGACATTTGTATGCTAAAATGCTAACATTTTAAAATCATATTAATTAGGGTTTTCATGATGGTTTTTCCAATGCCTCTAGTGTTCTCACTTTGCTATATGATAACAATCCACTCAAATTTAATAATATTATGCGCGTAACTTTCATAATTTGGAATAAAATGTAACCGCATAAATATATTCTCTTGAGCAGGTTGGTGAAGTGGGAGAGCTCTCAGAAATATTCATGTGGAGGGGAGAAGTGGCAAGAGGCTTACCAAATTGGAAGGAATCCGATAAGGAGCATCTCGGAGAGGAGCTTTCAGATGTCTTACTATACTTGATAAGATTATCTGATATATGTGGCATCGATCTTGCTGATGCTGCTACCAAAAAAATTGGCAAAAATGCCATCAAATACCCTCCTAAAGCCCCATGAAGAGCATAAAAATACCATCTTGTGCTCACCCCCCATCCCTTTTGTTTTGCGGCTGGAATATGCCTCAACTTAAATATTGTCAACTCTTTGGGCTAATCTCCTCGAGAAGTATGTTATGTAATATCATATCCAGCTTATGCTACAAACTATGTTCAATCTAGTTATGTTCTCCTGGTTGATCAACATGAGAGCATTTTTCTCAAAGTTACACACCTTTCTATTAAAAAAAAAAAAAGAAGGTGAACGCACCTAACATGTTCTAATAGACAAACCAACTACACCAATGCATGCAGCCAACGGTCGCACCCCTCCCTTGGGCGCGTTTCTCGAGCACATTTCATTCTTGGTATTCCACACATTGTTCTCCTTTTTATTATTATTATCATCATCCAAAAAGAGATTCGCTTGGAAGCCTTTACCTTTTTTTCTTTGCCGTTCATGCCATTCATGCTTAGATGGCCCAGATTTAGGCCTTTAATTCGTGGTAACAACCTCAAGCTCCAATCAAAAGTAAAAAGCTTAATCTAAGATGATGCAAATAAAGCTGCAGATTGGGTTCTTTAGACGAGCCATGTATATGTTCTTCTACCTCTAGAGTGTATTCTCTCTCTGAACTCTCGGGGCGGTGCTTATACAAAATTAGTGTGAGCTGCAATATACAAAAAAAGAAAAAAGAAAAAAGAAAAAAAAAAGTCTAGTTACGATAATCTTGTAAATTGGACGAGACCACTTATTCTTCTTAAAAAAAAAAAATCAGAAAGATCAGGACCCATGGGCTGAGCCGGCCTTCTCGTTTCAAGATTTTTTTAGGACCGTCCACCTCTGAAAGTGGCAAACATCCGGTTTTGTTTTAAATAATTCGTCATTCGTTCCTGCATCCGGTTCCCATTTTCCTGCAACGAAAAAGAGAAAACGTTCATCCTTTGTTCATCCTTTACTTGGACGTCAGCTTCTGATGTTCATCCTTTGTTGCATCTTTTACTTTCCCGTGATTTTGCTGGTTGTACTCAATTTAGAGCAATATGAAATGAAATGAGTAACCGCTTTTACCAAAAAAAAAAAAAAAAAAAAAAAAAAAAAAAAAAAAAAAAAAAAAAAAAGAGAAAAGAAAAAAAAAAAAAAAAGAAAAAAAAAGAAAAAAGAGAGAAAACGTTAAGAGTCACCGGTGCCTTCACCGCCCCGTTCACCGGTTCTACGTGGAAATTAGTGATTGGTTAACTTGCAGCCGGGGCCGGTGGTAACTCATGTGAAACTTTTCAATAGAGGAAAAATGGACGGGTGATCTGTACCCGTGCTCAAAATCCCACTGCTCCGAGAGCGAGAGAGATTCGGAATTAGATTTATTGTACCGGTTTCGATCGAGTCCGCTATATAAATTATTGCCAGGTCGGCGTTCGGAGGCAGAGAGCTCGGCGACTCCGTGGGTTTCGTCGCGAATCGCCGGAGATCTGTTTCTTGCGAGGCGGTTAGTAGCTGGTGAGAAGAGCTACATATCCTTACTTTTTTTTTCTTTTGATTTTTTGATAAAGAATTATAACTCTGTCGTTTTTCTGTTTCTATATCTGAAATCGAAGCATAATAAATGGGAACCAATTCAAGAGTCTATCTGACATCTTTTAGTTTGGTTGGATTCAGATTGCTTTCTTACCCTTTTAATTGGTACATGAGGGTTAATCTTCTTGGTTTCTTGATCCCCGGGAAGATCTTAAATCAAGAACGGTGTGGTATTTGCCCCCTTTTTTGTTAATTTTTTATCCTTTGATTTTGTTGTCTAGAATGAATATCTTGAAATCAAAATGGATCGCATGTGATGAATTATTTATTGCATTCATTATATGGAAATGCCAGTGGCGAGGGGCTCGATCGGGCCTGGATCCGCCACCCAATGGATCGATGGCTGTTTGGATCAGAATTTGATCGGATGGGTATGACTGCCCGATCGAGTTGCCTAAATTTGGCATCGGTTACTGATCCGGCGAGGTCTTGTTTGTTAGGTTGATTTTTTTTTGTTAATTATATGGTTTGTGTGAGAACGAGAAAGATTAGAATTTGATGGTGGCTTTTGCAGGTGGAAGGATCTGAGAGTAGAGATGGAGGGGACCGTGTTCACCCCCTCGTTGGAAGGAATGAATCATGTCAAGTCAGAGGACGGGATAATGCTCACCAAACCTTTTCTGGATGTCTGCAAGCTCATCCTGCCTGTGTTAGGTATATGGCTTGTGTACTTTTCTTTTCATTACTTTCCCATTTCAGGCAAGATCTATTCAAATTCTCTTGTACCTCAGTTGTATTATTATTGTAGTTCTTTCTTTTTGCACTATTCTACATGGAAAGCTTACTGAAAGATGATTGTCATTGTTGTACTTTGTGGAAGATATAAAATCCTAAAATCTATATTAACATGGAATTCCAATTGTGTTTTGTGCTTTGTTTTATCAATGGTTAGGTACCTTGTGAAAGTTGCATGTCTTGGAGTATGCTCGCATGGGCAATCATGTGTTGTCGGATACGTGCAATATTACTTAAACAATAGAGCACATCATTCACTGCACTCTAAGAATGGTGTCCCGCATCCATGTCAATTAAAAGCTTGATACCTGACATGGCTTTTGGTAATGCCATGTCAAAAGACACATTATTGCAAGTGATTGCACTTACTTTTTTCTCAAAACAGGGGAAAAATATTGAAAATGAGAATCTCCTTTTCCCTTCCTCATCCTCCTCTCTCTCTCTCTCTTTTCCTCTTCATGTTCTCTCTTTCCCTCTTCCTCGCCCTCTCTGCTGTGTCGGTACAAGCCTAGCACGGAACGACATAGGAGCGTACTGAACCGTGCCACCGGCCAATCGGTACGGGCTTCGGTACCGGCCCGGCCAACCTTGATCCACATTCTCATAATTCACATGTTGCATAGTTGTTCCAGTGCTTATAGACTTCTAAAATAGGAATGAGAATAAGACCATCTTGTTGCAACAAGTCTTAGTTTAGGAGGCTCTTGATTGTATATATGCAACTGGATCAAGGAAGTCCCTTCTCAAAGATATTTTTGTCTCCTGGTCCAACCAATTTTCCATTCTAATCCATTTTAATCTAGTTCAATTGCTATCAACTTATGTTTTGGCATGATCTTCAAGAATGCAAAACTCGTTGGCATAGAGATGATTCCCAGAAATAGTCCCTACATTGCGCTATCTAGTTCTCTCTCCTGCTGTGTCCTCACTGGCACTGGTTTTCATGTATTGTAAGTTTGCAACTGCTTACACACTTTATCCCATACATCATTCAAGAAAAGTTGAACTGCCCCAATTGGCCAGTTAATCCATCCTTTTAGTTCTTTTCTTCTTAAATGGGTCTTGCATGCTCTTGCACCCCTACAAAACGAGAGAGTTTATATGTAGATGGACAAAAGAGTTGTTTTCAACAAAAAAATGTCCAGTAACTTAACAAAGAATTGTAAAGAATCATCAATAATATTATTTACTTGGTCCTGGCCTCTAAAACATAGGTGAATTTGAGTACGCAACTATCTGCTACTTCTTCTATATCACCATTTTGATAGTAGAAGTGGCACTGCATCACATGCCTTTCTGGGTTGTGGATATGGCCTCCTTGGCATGATGAGTCCAGTTTGTTACACCCAAAATCTTTGGCTAAAGTAAAACAGTTGAAGGTTAACATTCTAAGCCTTGGCTCCCAGTCCCAGATTGGCTGGTTTTAGACCTGCAGTTTCTGCTGTTTTGTGACATGTTTTTGTGAAGAATGAACAGGATGCATGTAGGATCATCTAGAGATTTTATTTCTTAGAGAGACATGCCATTGGATTTGTGAATGATCTTGTGCCAAATCCATCAGAGGAGGGTAAAAGTTCTTAGACTGAAGTCTTTTATTGGAGAAAATCGTCATCATGCACTAAACATGTAATAGAAATATAATGCCAGTATTTGCCAATATAATTTCTATAGTTTTGTTGAGAAAAAGAAGGAGCATACACCTTCTAATATTTTTTTCAAAAAAGAAATTCAAAGATTCTGCAAGTTAGATGGTAGAATCCATTTGAACGGAAAATCTGTATCATGTTGTGAAGAGGTTTGCGGACAAAAGGTCAAAAAATCCTTACAGTGGCTAATTGTCATTGAAGGATGATAAGATATATAATTAGTAATGGAGGATCCAATATCTATAGTTGGCATCAAGAGACATCTTGCAGTGGGTGCTTTGATTGCACGAACAGTATCTCCTAATTAAGGTCTATCTTAAAGGTTAGAGGGGTATGAAGCTGAAAAAAAATGATGTAAAGCACCAAACAATGGAAATTCAGGATCAAGACTAGATTCTCAAGGAGATCCAGTGGGAAATTAGTTGCTAAGTATTTTGTATATCTGTTGTATACAGCATAAAAGTTTTAAAGTCCAGCATAAATGACTGGACTCAGGACTTCCCCTCTTTTATTTTTTGTTAAAGAAAAATTGACAGAAGAATGGACTTTTAATGTTTCACTGGGAGTCTAGCAAGGAGTAGGAAGCAGGATTTATGGGACTAACATGCATGGGAAATGGCATTTATAGGATTGAATCCATTCATGGATATTTAAATCTCTGTTCAATCTCCAAATTGCTACAATAGCTCTCATCTTAAATAAATATACTCCACTTCAATTCTTACTTTGAGAGTGAAAAGCAACAGAAGTTCACCTCGGCAACTTGGGAGTGTATACATCAAATTACATGATTAATATTTTTTTTTCTTTAGTTGGTCGGAAGTTCACAGCCTTCTATACTACATCTTATGTGCAAGTGCACATGTCAAACTGCAGTCACTCAAACTAGGGAATGTTCATTCTCCTATACCCATTTTACAGTAGGGTAATTATAGATTGCAACAGTGGGGGGAAGATTTGCAGCGTTATATCGACATAAGAAATTATAAGCTATTTAATATGGTTTAATGATGTAAATGTGAAGTGAATTAGAACTTAAGTTATATCTGGAGCATTCATGGTACCAAGATACACGATGTTGATATTTCCACCCTATATGTAACTTATGATTCAGGGTGAGGTGAAAAAGAGTTGAGTATCAGGCTGCTTGGTCTCGGCTTGGTATATACCAAGGTTGTATGAGCTTGAGCCAAGCTTGACTTTAGTTGTTTAAGCTCCACTTGTATAAGTTCTGAGATGGGATTTTATAGAGCTGAGCCTAGCTTCCCTATATCTTTGCAACTGAGCCTAGCTTCCCTATATCATTGCAACCGAGCCAACTTGGTCCGAGCTCTCAGAACTGTTTGAGTTTAGCACGTTTTCTAACTAGGCCAAGCCTGAATTAGCCATTGTCAAATTATTCTTGAGCTGCTTACGGGCAGCTCAGACCGTTTCTAGTCCTAATTCAGTGCCTGGAATATAAGATGTTGGTCACCATGGGTCTTTACTAATGTTTTGAGTGCTGCGAAAACATATTTATCCACAATGTGGCGACCTCTTACTATACATTCTACATTCTGGATGGGAATGTTGAGTGGCCTATTTGGATATGCTAGTTTCACAAAAGTCTTCTTTGTGCCACATGGTGTAGAAACTCTTTCTCTTCTTTCCTTTATATGTGTGCCTTGTTGTATGGATTCAGATGCTTTATGCAACATGCTGCATCCCAACTGAACTTCAGCCCAGATCAGACTAAGTCGCGGCAGTTTGATTTCTAGTTTCGTGATTTTTGCTTTCATTTTCATGTTTGTGGTTCTTTTATTAAAGAATTATAGTCCTTACTTTGGTGTATGTTAAGTCTTGTTAGGGAACTAATCTTGCAGTAGTTATGCATCTATATCCATTGTTGATGATGTATAAAGCATGTTAAAGTCTTCCCTGTCTTTTCCACCAGTAACATCTCTTCTGATTTTGGTTTGACCTAAATGTCACTTTCCAAAGTGATTCCATGAAGAAATTTTGTATGTCAGTGTGTCTACATGCAGACACAAATGCAAAGAGACATAATTGTCCTTGACAAAGTTTAAGTTACAGATGCTACAGATGCTACATCTGCTTATAGCTGATCTAGCGTCACCTAAATTAGCACATAACTAACACTTGTAAGGCCTAGACATATTGCAGTGGTAATAAAAACCAGAATAAAAATTATTTATTAAGTATCACTATTCCATTATTTACCATGTATGAGTAGCATATGTTCTTTGCAGCACTAGTATCCCATGTTAAGATCACAAGTTTAGCAGGTGCATGGTACAGTATTGGTGACGTAGTGAACCAGTACTCTAAGAGCATTGTGCTGAAAGTGCGAGCAGCAAAGTAATGCTGAAAAATCTGCATATGCATATTGTTTTTCTTAATTTTTAATCATAGAAAAATCTGCACCAACTAGACCGCGGCTGAATATTTCTTCCCATTTTTCTAAATTAAACAGTAAAGTTTTCTGTACAATTTTCACTAGCTATCTTGCTATATAATGTTGACTATATAGCTTGTAAAATTTAGTGGTCGTATGCAAGGTTTAAAATTTTGGCATCAGTAGCTGTATCGGTTGGGGTGCTGGTCCAGTCCAATACTGGTAAAACCGACACAGTATGGTAGTTGGTGCCAGTTGCTTCCGGCACCAGTTTTTCTTTTCTCCTCTTTCCCCTTTTTTGGGGTATTGATATGAAGCGCATCACGAGTTTTATTCCTTCAGTGGTTCGGTTTGATACCGCCAGCACAGACTGGTACAAACCAGTACTTAAATACTTAGTTAGGCATGTCCTTAGGCTATGAAACGATAGTCATACCTCTCCTATTTAAAATGGTTTCCAGCCTGGAAGCAAAAATGTTTCGCCATCATCTCTTGAAATTTGGAGCTTTTCATGTCTACTTAAGCTTTGGCTATATCTCAGCCAACATATGTCTGGCCTTTTCCTTCATCTGCCATTCAAAGTCCATTCCAAGTAATCACAAGTCTTGCCATTTAGGTGACAAATCCAAATTGATGTAGCCAACAATTAGAGAGGTGATGAAGAGTTACAAGAAAGAGGTTAATGATGGTAAAAGAAAAGTAGATTAATTTTGTTTGCAGACTTTTCTTATGTGAGAACATTATAAAATAATAATTTTGTAGACCAGAGAAATTTATATTTGAATCATTGCTTAATCAATTAACAGACAAAGACCATCCTTTTTATTTATAATATATAATAAACTTTTATAATGATGCAACTGGGGTGAAAAAAATAAGATGATAGTAATCAGTGGGCAATGCTGCAATGGAATACCACCCTTGATTTTCTGAATTGCTCCTTTCATATACAAGTTCGAATAACATCATAGATGTTTGAATAACTTGAATTCTTTCTAAAAGACCTTATTAACCTGGATGCTGCTGCTTTTGGGAAATGCAGAATTCTCTGATTTCTTTTCACATGCATTGAACATGCTGCCACTTGTTATTGCATTATGTCAGAAGCCATGAATTTCTCATCGCTTACAACTGAAGACAGCATATCAACAATTCAGGAGCATGTGACTGAGTTTGAATTTTTTTTGTTTCTTTTACAGATAAATTTGGAGCTGCTATGTCACTTGTAAAGTCAGATATAGGAGGCAACATAGTGGTAAGAAGTCTTTTATATTTTTATTGATAGGAGAGTCAAAAGTGCATAATGATTTTTTAGGACTTATATTTTCTAATTCCTTATACAACACGGCAATAAATTCTTCTCTACATTAATTATCTGTTTATAGATAACCTTTTTATTCACCATAGGATCTGCCAGATCATGAAATATGTGCACTTCGAGAACTTGTTATTTTGTCTGATCCAGCTTTCTTTATACCCCTTTTGTCTCTGTTTTTTAGTCCAAATCCTCCAGATATATTTATTTTCTGATCCTCTTATGCAGAGGCTGGAAACTAAATATGCGTCTGATCCTTCAAAATTTGAACACCTGTACAGCATGGTGCAAGTAGAAGTCGAATCTAAAACAGCTAAAGGTTCTTCAAGCTGTACCAATGGTCTTCTGTGGTTAACAAGGTATTCTACATAACTTGGGTGTGGCATGCTTGACACTTTCAAACAGCAATTGATCATTTTTGTACTTTCACGTCATTGTAAATTTGCTGTCAAGTGTTTGTGTTCATTTTGGTTTTCTATTTTCATTATTTTTCTTGTATATCTTTGCCTTTGAGAATGTATCATTCTTTCATGTATCCATCAATTTAGGGCCATGGACTTCTTGGTGGAACTATTCCGTAACTTGCTTGAGCATCCAGATTGGACTATGTCACAGGCCTGCACAGAATCCTACAGGAAGACCTTAAAGAAATGGCATGGCTGGCTTGCTAGTTCTAGCTTTACGGTAATGCATTCAGACTCTCCTCCTAACACCAGAATTGTTAAAGCAATGGGACAGAAGGAAAACAATTACCGATGATCACGACTGCAAACTTTGACATGGCATTCAGAAATTGAAAGTACTTTCAGTCTCTCAATTTCCCAGTGTAGACCTACATGTATATGGTTTAGCATGAAATAACTTTGACGTGGTGATTAGAAATTAAAAGTTACTCTCAATCTCTCAGTTTTCCTCTGCAGACTTTTATGTGTGGTGTAGTCGGAAATTGCTATTCTGGTAAATAAATAGCCTTCCTAATTTCCAAACTCATATAGTGTTGACCAGTAAGTCTTTAAGAATATTACATATAGATATTTAATGCTATAATTGTGCTGTATGACTGTTATACTAAAGTACATTCTTCTACTTGGGTCAAACTGTGGGTCCCTGCTTCAGCTGTCATTCAATTGATTCAGGATTTTAGCAGTTGTTTACAAATATCTGATATAATGTCTACTCTTCTGTTGCGGATGTCTGGTCAACCTCTGCCACCACATTTTAACCAACAGAAAAAGAAAAAGAGCCCATGGCACCATCTCCCAAAAATATGTCTTTGTTCTATATATATTCTAGTCTGCCTATTCTGACTGTTTCCGGCTATCACCATGCTCTTCTGTTTTCATAGCTTGTAACTGAAGTACTGTTGCATCCATGACGGCAGATTGCCATGAAACTTGCTCCAGATAGGAAAAAATTTATGGAGGTTATTGGTGGCTCAGGTGACATAAATGCAGACATAGAGAAATTCTGCACAAACTTTTCTCCTCTTCTTGCAGAGAACCACAAGTTTTTGGTAAGATCTTGATGTACCATTTTTGTGGGTCAGGTAACTCTTATCTTGTCCGTGTGTTGATTGAGATATTTTTATTTTGCTTATTGCAGGCTAGTGTTGGTCTGGATGATCTTAAGGCTTCTTGATGTAGAAATCCTTCTGTCATGATCTTATCTTTTGTGATCCCTTCCTTGCTGCCAATTATATTTCACTTTTGTTTAAAGGAAAAAATTGGACAGTAAATAAGGCATCCATATAGGTATTCTCTCAGTTACCTTACGAGCAGTAGCACATGGTTTTCCTCTAATAAAACTGACATTGCAAGCAGTTCTCTGGTCTTATTTTCTTTATGGTTGATGCATAGCGAATTTATATATTTCTTTCTTTGTATCTGTGTGATTTTTGTGAGCATCTTATTCAAGAATGTCTTCTGATCAACAGCTGGTTGCTGAGATTAATGCAGTGTGAAGTTGGATACTTGTTTTTGGAGCCGAATTATAAGGGATGATAGGGGACTGCCGCATTCAGGGGTTATTAGTCTGATCTGATGTCTGAATTCTAAGAAAATTCTGTAGGAGGCCATGCCTCTCATTCTAAACTAACCCATTTCAAGCATTTTTGGTGGTCAGGTCGTTCTTTTTCCATTTCCTTTGTAGAATCCATCAGAAAATCAGTATAATACTGTGATAAAATATTTATAGCGTGTCTATTTTTACATTGATCAGTTAGTGGTAATTTGTTAAGAGTTAAAATTGCACCAGCAAACCGTTTACCTCTCACTTCCTTTCGCTCCTTTGAGCTTGTCTTCGGTGATGAGAACTCTCCTCTTTGAATATTTTCTATAGTTTGTTCCATCTTCCATCTGGCTGTCATAGCTCCAAGCTCCACCTTATGCACCTTTCTTGAAGGAAGAGTTTTCCCACCTTTTTCTTTTTGGGGTAGAAAGTGTGGAATGGCCTTTGACGTGTTCTTCTAACTTCTTTCGCCTCACGCCTTTTCTGCATCTGTGAAAGAAGCAATATATGAATGGTGTGCTCGGGTTTCTCTCAGTCTTAGCTCAACTTGTTTAACATTCCTCTCCATCCATGAGAGCTGCTGGATTTAGACCTTGATGGTGTCTTCCCCATTATATTTTTAAAATCAAAGCTATTTGTTTGTTTCTTTTTCGATGTTGTAAATCAAAGCTATTTGTTATCTCTAACGATTAAATTGCTATATGGACGGTGCCAAGGTAATTAAGCAAAGGTGGTCCAACTTTATACTTATGATTGACAGCTTCCTATTAAATGCATTGCAGCATGCCAGCAGTAAGTTTATATTGGAGCCGAAAATCATTGGTGGCAAAGCAAGAGTCCTGGGCTCAGGCTAGATGGAGTGTTGCATTAAACTTATTTGATGTGATTAGTGAGAATATAGAACTCTGCCCTATTAGCTCTGTTGGTTAGAGCATAGTGACATCCATTTGATAATGGAAAGATGGAGAACAGCTACTGGTTGACTACTGGTAGTAGTTTGTAGGTATTGGTTTTATCATGATTTCAAGTTTTTAAGACATATCCCTATTTCCCCTTTCCATTTTCTTGATAGATTCATATTCGAAAGAGACTGACAATATGTTTTTTCAAAAATGACTATTTATTTTTCTGTTAGAGGTATTGCAGAAATATCATCACTTGATTATAATTGTCATGTAGTTGTTTTGTTATGGTTACCAGCTTGTGAAGTCTCCTGGCAGCTCTACTAGGGACCGATGGTCCAAACATGCCTATGTCAACTTTCAAAGGGAGCTTCCATTGAGAAAGTTTGAGAGAGAGTAGAGAGGAATAGGTGGACCAACAAAAAAAATGGGGGAGTTCGTTATATTGCTACAGGCTTCATCTAAATGCTACAAGACGTCACATGCATGACATGTGGTTTGAAGACATATAAAGTCTCATCCATGATCTGAGAATTTATTTTACGGGTAATTAATTCTCCACCCTCCGAAAGACTCTGGTAAAACAAAAAGTTTTCATTGACCATAACTAAAATCTTCAGTAAGCTTAATTTTCAGTCCTTGAGAGCGTTTTATTTTTTTTAAAAATGCCGAAAATGCTTCCGCCCCTACGATGGGAGGTGTTGATTCCTCATTCCTTCCGAAGAAGAGGAAGAAAAATGCCTCTGTCCCTATGCGGCTGCCTGGCACCCTCCCACGGCCCCATCCCCTTCCGCGCCGCCGGGAATGCCCCCGCCCTCGCGGTGGGGAGGTGTTGAAGAAGAGGAAAAAGAAGGGGGCGCCCTTCCGTGGCCGCCGCCGACCACGGTGTTGGTGGGTCCACTATGCATGGTTCAAGAGATCGTGGTGGGTCCACTATGCATGGTTCAAGGGTCCCACGCCAATGAAACTTTGCTCAAGAGATTGTTGTTGTTGTGTTGGACCGTCTTAGATGGGTAACGCCTTGATCTCTTGCTGTTTTGGAACCCTCGCTTGATCGCCTAGAATCCTATTCTAGCACTCCGAAGAAATACACACCATGCAATAAGCTCGAATGGAAGAGAAAGATGTGGATTTGAATTTCAAATGACAACGAAAGTAACGATAACTCTAGTAAGAACGGAAAGGGTCCATACTAACCTAATACAATCTAGAAAGGATTGATTTATCCTATTCTAGCCCAAGTCTAAGGCCTAACTCCTAGACCAAAATCGGCACAAGTGCCACTCAAGCCTTTCGGCCGACTCTCTACAAAGAGATACAACTCAATGAATGATGATCAAAAGGTTATCCCTCACAAAAGGCCTAAGACTCTCTTATATAAACCTAAGACTCATGTGCTACACATGGCTTATTGGTGGGACAATGAAATAAGTTTCTAATCAGCCGCGTAGGAAAAAATTTGAATTAAAATTTAAACTCCTCCCATGCAGGTTACATACTGAAAATGCGAAAGTGGAAGGCTGGGCGCGTGCTTGGTTGGCCGAAGCACGTGATCCGTCCATCCTTTGACAAGTGTCTACCTTCGGTTGCTTTTGGGCACATGGAGATTTCCTTCCTTATTTTGTTTGCCCATGATTGGCACCCCGCGGATCCTTTCTTATTTGAATTCTTCCATGTGCGCGGATGGATGATGTGGCAAGCACACATTGGGTGTTGATCTTCGGCCTGCTGAACCTGGGCTCTTGCTCTTCCGAATCGAATGGCCATGGAAGAGTCCTGGGACTCCTCCACGGATTGCTGATGTTGGCATTCGGGTGGGCATGAGCTGATGGACTCGGCCCTATTGGTCGGGTCCCTCCACTTGCACCCAAGTATGAATAGGCTTCATTGGATGCGCTCGGGTTTGAATAGGTTTGGCCGAACACACTTGGCATGCCTCCAAGCATTGGATTTGGCCCATCCTTTCACTGTGGTTGGCATTGGTTTCCGCCGACATGCCAAGATTTTGGCTTGGCGGAGCAGGGTTCTCAACACATGACCCGGCCCCCTCCCGCGTCCGCCGCAGCCCGGCCCCTTTCCAGTGCTGCCGACCTCGCAGGAGGAAAAGACTTCACCGCTGGCCAGCCGCGGCCGTCGCCGGCTGCAGCTCGACCCCCTCCCGGGCCCCTCTCGTGACCCCCTCATGCGGCCCCCACAACCCCGCCCCCTTCTGGCGCCGCCGGCCTTGCCCTCTTTGGCACCCTCGGCCTTGCGGGAGGAGAAGAAAGAAGAAAGAAGAAGAAGGGCAGAAGAGAAGAAAAAAGAAAAGAAAAAAAGAAAGATAAATAAATAAATAAATAAATGCATATATATATATATATATATATATGAATGAAGAAAGAAAAAGAAGAAAAGAAAAGAAAAAGAAAGAAAAGAAAAAATAAATAAATAAATGCATATATATATATATATATATATATATATATGAATGAATGAATAAATAAATAAATAAATAAGATAATAAATAAATATATTTCAATGAAATAAAATAATAAATAAATAAATAAACAAACAAAAAGGAAAATAATGAGTGTGTGGCAAATAATCTGATCTATGATATTGATAGGTACAGTGGATTTGTCATAATTGCAATTAGTTAAGTAAGCTTGGGATTCAGTTCATATAACCTCAAACACAGTTAACTCGCTATTGCAATTAGGTTAGTAAGCTTGGTACACAGGTAATATAGCATGTCATACATTTAAGTAAGCTTGACACGCAGTTAATCAATTTTTGAACATTTAATTTAGCCTGGCACACAGTTAAATCTTCTCGGCACATAGTTAAGTAAACTTGAAATATAATTAAAAATTAGAAAAATTTAGACTTCTCCTCCTACTAGGCCTGCACTGCAGGCTATCCTTCTTCTCTTTCTCCTACTTTTGCTGCTTCCCGCTCTCTCTTCCCATCTATCTCCTGATGGTAGCCACTGGCTTTCTTTTTCTCTTGCGCTGAAATCGTTTTACAGAATGAGGAAGGAATAGTGGTTGTTTCCTCCCATTTTTTCAAGCATATTTCTCTCAAGCTTATGTGATTATCATTCATTTTGAGATTTTTCTCTTATCGGTAAAAAAAAAAAAAAAATCAAGCAAAAGAAATTCTGTCCAATTCTTAATTCTCTCCGATCTCTTTATGGAGCTGATTATAATGCATTGCCCCTCGGATTTTCTTGATTATATCTTCAAAACTTAATAGCCTATCTATATATCTATCTATCTATCTCATTAGAAACCTCAAGTCGAGCCGTTTGTTTTTAATTTTGTTTTGCTTGTTATTCTATATGGTGATTATTGGATAAACTAACACAGCGATATCAGCCAAGATTAACGAATAAGTTCCGAGTAGGAGTTGCATGCAACATGGTGAGAATGAAACGATATTCTTCTTATCTCATTCTATGGAGCCTCGTCCGGCAGACAATGCCATTCCTTTTCAATAAATCTTGCTTCGGTGCGCGTTCAAATATTCTAATCTCCATTGGAAGTTTTTTATTGCACCACTTTGGTTTCTGTTTCCCACTATCATATGTTCTTAGAGCAACACTTTTGTCCTTTCCAGAAGGTTGCTCAGCCAAGTGGTCTTCTTAAAGATATTATTTTGGAGTCACTTAGTTGATCCTAGATGCCAATGATGGATGATGCGAGAGGCTCATTGTGAAGGGAACCTAAAGGGGCCCCAGTTTTAACGATTGAATGGGGGCCCTACAAGAGGAAGTGGGACTTGATAAAACGGGGCAATGGATTCGAGTTGTAGAGAGGTGCGATCTTAGTTGGAGGTCATAGAATGCTTTTTCTTTTTTGGGGTATCTATAATTGCGTAGTGTCATATGGCTGTCTTTCAAAACATCATGGGAAAGCATTGGTCTCACCAAACTTTTATGCCATTCCTGAAAGGCATTTTTGTTTGGAATGCACTTTTGTTTTGCAACTCTTCCTTACTTGTGCATATGATTCAGATGATGATGTTGGCCTCCATAATTATGTTGATGGCAATGGTTAGACAATAAACATAACATGGGTCATGATAATGAGATATTGGAAGGGGAGAGAGATGGCTTGTAGACCACAAAAAAGATAGGAAAGTTTGCATACTCATGGATCACTCGCCGAAGCTCAACAAAGATGAGTTTGGCTAGAATCACGTTATGGAGGGGCATTCTGCACTAATAAACTCTTTATGTTCCTATCTCCATAGTCATTAGATAATTCGAGTTATACTGTTTTTTCGTAACTGTTTAATTAGTATGATCCGGAGTGTTGATCATGAGGACACAAAAGATTTAAAGTTTTATCTTGCTTGTCTCTAGATAAGTGGATAGAAACAAGATGAGCTAACACCTTATTTTTCAAAAAATGAATTTTGCTCAAGATATTTTTGCAAAAAATTACCATTTCAGTTGGTTTTGTATTTGATACCATATTGGTATATTCCAGAGATAGCATTTTTCACATCATTTAATTATTTATTAGGCTATAGGCTTTGTGGGAAATTAATTATCATATCTGTGTATTAACAAGGATTACTGGAATTCTTAATGCCAACTAAAATAATTTAAATTCAATAGAGGTATTAGCATACTTTATTAAGCGAGATAGATCAAAAATCATGCATCACCACTATTGACACTGATCTAATCCATCATCAGATAACTTATATTGAAAAATATCAACCTCCTTATCATTTTACTACTATAGCCTCTAGATGAGTTGCTCAAATTTTGCTACTTCAGTAGGTGGTATTCTATAAATAGACTGCATGTTTGATATTTAACATTGTCCATTATATCAATTGTTGCATGTCTCTTATTCCAAGCAAGTTGAAAGAAGCAAGCAAGCAAGAATGTTTTTTTCCCTCTGAAATAAAGAGATAAGAATGAACATTTAAGCAATTGCTAGTTCCACTAGTCAGAAGCTTGGGCTCTTTTCATACATATGTGCATCCATGAAAACACAAACACATCCATTCTTGTCTTGTTAATTTCCTACAATTGATAAATGAGTTTGAATTCAAAAGCATCGTCATTCATAATGTTCTCTTTCCACATAATCAGTAAGACCACTCAATGATAATTAGCCTAATATATATATTTTTATATGTTTCATAGAACATATGACTACAGTAATAAAATAGTTTCTTTCTTTCTTGCCATTTGCTAAGAAAATTGTATATGACAATCTAAGTTACTATGTTATGAAGAAGCATAAATGCGACATTTGGATGCTAAAATGCTAACATTTTAAAATCATATTAATTAGAGTTTTCATGATGGTTTTTCCAATGCCTCCAGTATTCTTACTTTGCTATATGCTAACAATCCACTCAAATTTAATAATATTATGCGTGTAGCTTTCAGAATTTTGGAATAAAATGTAACCGCATAAATATATTCTCTTGAGCAGGTTGGTGAAGTGGGGGAGCTCTCAGAAATATTCATGTGGAGGGGAGAAGTGACAAGAGGTTTACCAAATTGGCAGGAATCCGATGAGGAGCATCTTGGAGAAGAGCTTTCAGATGTCTTACTACACTTGATAAGATTATCCGATATATGTGGCATCGATCTTGCTGATGCTGCTACCAAAACAAATGGCAAAAATGCCATCAAATATCCTCCTAAAGCTCCATGAAGAGTATAAAAATACCACCTTGTGCTCACCCACATTCCTTTTATTTTGCGGCTGGAATGTGCCTCAACCTAAATAAAGTTGTCGACTCTTTGGGCTAATATCCTCGAGAAGTATGTTATGTAAAATCATATCCAGCTTACGCTACAAACTATGTTCAATCTAGTTATGTTCTCCTGGGTGATCAACATGAGAAAGCATTTTTCTCAAAGTTATACACCTTCCTATTAAAAAAAAAAAAAGGTGAATACACCTAACATGTTCTAATAGACAAACCAACTACACCAAATGCATGCAGCCAACGGTCTCACCCCTCCTTCACTTGGGAGGCGTTTCTCGAGCACATTTCATTCTTAGTATTCCACACATTGTTCTCTCTTTTTTTATTATTATTATCATCAAAAAAGAGATTCGCTTGGATGCCCTTACCTTTTTCCTGAGCCGTTCATGTCATTCATGCTTAGATGGCCCAGATTTATGCCTTTAATTGGTGGTAACCTGAAGCTCCAATCAAAAGTAAAAAAGCTTAATCTGATATGACGCAAACAAAGCTACTTACGATCATCTTGTAAATTGGACGAGACCACTTATTCTTCTTTAAACAAAAAAAGAAGATCAGAACGATCAGGACTCATGGGCTGAGTCGGCCATCTCGTTTCTCGATTTTTTTTAGCACCGTCCAACACCACGTTGCTTTTGTTTTGTTTTTTGTTTTTTTTTTTTTTGTATAATCACTGCTCATCCTATCCTTATGTAGGTGCAGCCAACAGAATTAAGAGATACAATCTTATACAAATGCGAGAGAGCCCTATGATGTGGCCAACGGACTTCTTCGGAATACTGCGCAGCATAGAAAACGATCTAGTTTACGGTCCTATTTATCTTCCAATATATGTGCACTGTCTATAAGATACTATAGTCTCTCAGCATCATAGCAGAGGACTCTTATTCTCCTCTATCCTTTCTCTCATAAAATTAGTCTTCCTCAGGAACGATGCTTTCAGCCCAACCTTCGCATAAAAGATAGCCTCCCATGCTTTTGTTTTAAATAATTCGTCATTCGTTCCAGTATCCGGTTCCCATTTTCCTACAACGAAAAAGAGAAAACGTTAAGAGTCACCGGTAAATTCACCGCCCCGATCACCGGTTCTACGTGGAAATTAGTGATTTGTTAAATTGCAGCCGGGGCCGGCGGTAACTCATGTGAAGATTTCCAATATCAGAATGCCACGTACGAGTAAATATGGATGGGTGATCTGTATCCGTCCTCAAAATCCCACTGCTACGAGAACGAGAGAGATTCGGAATTAGATTTATTGTACCGGTTTCGATCGAGTCCGCTATATAAATTATTGACCTCTTTTCTTTCCGCCAGGTCGGCCTTCGGAGCCAGAGAGCTCGGCGACTCCGTGGGTTTCGTCGCGAATCGCCGGAGATCTATTTCTTGCGAGGCGGTTAGTAGCTGGTGAGAAGAGCTACATATCCTTCCTTTTTTTTTTCTTGGTTTCTTGATCCCCGGGAAGATCTTAAATCAAGAACGGTGTGGTATTTGCCCCTTTTTTCGTTAAATTTTTATCATTTGATTTTGTTGTCTAGAATGAATATCTTGAAATCAAAATGGATCGGATGGGATGAATTATTTATTACATTCATTATATGGAAATGCCAGTGGCGAGGGGCTCGATCGGGCCTGGGTCCGCCGCCCAATGGATCGATGGCTGTTTGGATCAGAATTTGATCGGATGGGCATGACTGCCCGATCGAGTTGCCTAAATTTGGCATCGGTTACTGATCCGGCGAGGTCTTGTTTGTTAGGTTGATTGTTTTTGTTAATTATATGGTTTGTGTGAGAACGAGAAAGATTAGAATTTGATGGTGGGTTTTGCAGGTGGAAGGATCTGAGAGTAGAGATGGAGGGGACCGTGTTCACCCCCGCATTGGAAGTAATGAATAATGTCAAGTCAAAGGACGGGGTAATGCTTACCAAACCTTTTCTGGATGTCTGCAAGCTCATCCTGCCTATGTTAGGTTTGTGGCTTGTGTACTTTTCTTTTCATGACTTCCCCATTTCAGACAAGATCTACTCAAATTCTCTTGTACCTCAGTTGTATTATTATTGTAGTTCTTTCTTTTTGCACTATTCTACATGGAAAGCTGACTAAAAGATGATTTTCATTGTTGTACTTTGTTGAAGATATAAAATCTTAAAATCTATATTAACATGGAATTCCAATTGTTTTTTTTTTTTTTGCTAGGACGGGTGATTCATATCTAACGAGTACGAATATACCCAATAAAGTCAGAAAATAAAATATCTCGGAGTGCCCAAGGCAGCTCCTCATCTCCAACCCACACGATACTACTCGTATGGCTAGCCACATAGACGGCCACCCAATCCGCCGCCTCATTAGCTTTACGGAAGACATGCTTGGCCTGAAAGGCCACTTCATCCCTCATCGTGGCCCAGATGTCACGAAGCAGAGGGTGGTCATCACCCGCACCCCTCGGACCCTCTGGATCTATTTGATAACTGTGGCCGAGTCGCCCTTCAGGATGAGTGGGCGAGCTCACAAACCTAGTCGGGCATGTCGAAGGCCTGCCCACGTAGCCCTCAACTTTGCACCAAGAACCGAAACATCGAATAGTTGACAGCTACCTGCTGCCAACACCCTGGCGTTCGGGTCCCTGATAACAAACCCCGCGCTACCCTGTGTACCTCCGTCTGAGACCGACCCATCAAAATTGACCTTGAGGAAGCTCGGAGGTGGGGGCTCCTAGGTGAAGAACACCGTACGGAGTATTGCCGGAGCAGGATGGGAACCCCAAATATTCCGAAAATTCCAATTGTGTTTTGTGTTTCGTTTTATCAATGGTTAGGTACCTTGTGAAAGTTGTATGTCTTGGAGTATGCTCGCATGGGCAATCATGCGTCGTCGAATACGTGCAATATTAGTTAAACAATAGAGCACATCATTCCCTGCACTCTAAGAATGGTGTCCTGCATCCATGTCAATTAAAAGCTTGATACCTGGCATGGCTTTTGGTAATGCCATGTCAAAAGACACATTATTGCAAGTGATTGCACTTACTTTTTTCTGAAAACAAGGGAAAAATATTGAAAATGCTTGACAATTTTAACCCAATATTTTGGATGTTGTAATGAAGCATTTGCACCTTTCTCTTCTTCTCTTGATGCAATATGAGGCGAAGCTCTTTATTGATTAGAAGTAACCTTTATTAGGTTTGGTAGAGAATTTTGTTTTTAATCTTTTCATTATTGTATAGAATTGTCCTCTTGTTAGGTTTTCAAAAATTTAAATGTCAAATTCTTTGGGACATATGGATAATTGGCACCTTGCTAAGTAGGTAGATAAAATTGGTTGTATTGTGTGGTATGGTCCAAATGCAAGTTATTATGAAATCTTTGCAAGATATTGTAAAGTTGGCTTTTAGTAATTTATTATCAAAGACCAATAACATGTACTATAGTTTTCAAACTTGTTATTCTTGTACTAGTGTCCACATCAAGGAATTCCCGAACCGCCTAGTTCGGGGCATACCGAGCCGTGCCAGCAGCATAGCGAGACGGTTCCAGCATTCAAAACGGAAAATCGACAGGAGGGGGAGAGGGAGAAGGAAAGAGAGGAAGAGAGAGAGAGGGGGGGGAGGAAGGGAGAAGGGGGAAGGGCTGGAGCAAGAGGTCCGTCGGAGCCTTTTTTTAATTTTGAAAATTTTAAGTAAAGTTGGCAAGGAGTTTCGAACGACCTCTATTTCACTTAAAAATTTTAAAATAAAAAAAGGCTCCAACGAAACTCTGTTTCGAACGAAATAGGGGTCCGTAGGGCGGAGCCCTTGCTTCGGCCTTTCGACAGCCCTCCGGCACCCTCCGGAGGCCTCTGGTGGCCCTTCCTCCCTCTCCTTCTCCCTTCCTCCTCCTCCTCTATCTCTCTTTTTTCCTCTCTCTCGTTCTCTCTCTCCCTCTTTCTCGCCCTCTCTGCTATGTGAGTACGAGCCTAGCACGGAACAACACTGGGGCGTACTAAACCGTGCCACCGGCCGACCGGTACAGGCTTCAGTACCAGCTCGGCGAACCTTGATCCACATTCTCATGATTCACATGTTGCATAGTTGTTCCAATGCTTCTAGACTTCTAAAATAGGAATGAGAATAATACCATCTTGTTGCAACAAGTCTTAGTTTAGGAGGTTCTTGATTGTATATATGCAGCTGGGTCGAGGAAGTCCCTTCTTTTGTCTCCTGGTCCAACCAATTTTCCAATCTAATCCATTTTAATCTAGTTCAATTGCTATCGACTTATGTTTTGGCATGATCTTCAAGAATGCAAAACTCATTGGCATAGAGATGATTCACAGAAATAGTCCCTACATTGTGCTATCTAGTTCTCTCTCCTGCTGTTGTCCTCGCAGGAACTGGTTTTCATGTATTGTAAGTTTGCAACTGCTTACACACTTTATCACACACTTTATCCCATACATCATTCAAGAAAAGTTGATCTGCCCTAATTGGCCACTCAATCCATCCTTTTAGTCCTTTTCTTCTTAAATGGGTCTTGCATCCTCTTGCACCCCTACAAAACGAGAGAGATCTGATAATTGAGTTTATATATAGATGGACAAAAGAGTTGTTTTCAACAAAAAATTGTCCAGTAACTTAACAAAGAATTGTAAAGAATCATCAACAATATTATTTACTTGGTCCTGGCCTCTAAAACATAGGTGAATTTGAGTATGCAACTATTTGCTACTTCTATATCACCATTTTGATTGTAGGAGTGACACTGCATCACATGCCTTTCGGAGGCGTTTGGTAACCCCAACAGGATCACCACGGTGATCTAAGATCTCCGGTGATCCGAATACTGGAGTGGTTTGATCTCCAGTGATCTAAGATCATGATGTTTGGTAAGCCATGGTCCAGTGATTAAAAATCCCCGAGTATCCATGAGTAACTTGTTTGGTATGGTACGAAGATCCAAGATCACCGACCACATAATACCACAAATACCCCTGATATATCTTAGATAGATTTTTTATATGTTTTTAATTCTCATGAATCAAAAATGTAAGTCAATATGCTAATTTCTATAATAGCTCCATAATTTTGTTACATATTCTACTTTTAGTAGCCCTTAATAAGTTTCTTTTACTTAATCCCCTGTAAAAAAAAAAAATTGATTCTTTGACGACCATTCATGCTAACAAAATTTACTATAGATCTTCAGCACTGTTTCCATCTATTTATGGTTCATAGCTATAGTGCTCTAACCTTAGATAGCAATAGTGCCTCTTCAATTTAATATGATTCTTGAATGGAAGCACGGAAAAGTAATTACTCTAAAAGAAGGCCCATGAAACTGATTAAATAACTGAGATAGTGCTTGGCAATACTGTTTACCATGTCAAGCAAGAGCAGAATAGGAAAAGGTTATCCCACGGCACTTCATGGTCAAGGTAAAGGAAAGAATTTGTCCAGAAAGGGACAAATTCACCAGAGAAGGCAGGGGCATTATGAGAAATTCACTCCATCTAACTAATAAAAATCCTATCCCACCATCTCCCCTTCGAGTACCCAAGCAGCAACTACAACATCATAGCACAACAGCCATTCAACCCCAAGCAGCCATTCAACCACAGAAGGAAACTCTCCACCTCCCTTCCATCAAGGGGGAAGACTCGTAACCAGCTCCTGTTCCCGTTTTATATGGGGCCTTTGCTTCCTCAAATCTCACGGTCAGACACAGAAAACAAGGCAAGGAACCTCCCTACCCTGCCCCTCTCTCTCTCTCTCTCTCCTCTCTTTATTTCATCGCAAGTCGGTGCCTTTTTGCCTTCTCCCTTCCTTCTATGGTTATCTTCTCTTTGCCTTCCGAAAGCCTTCCTTTGGGCGGAGGCCTTCCTTTTTTATTAGCATTCGGACTTCTTTCTTGCGCTCGCTGGAAAGGAGAGCAAAGAGATCGGAGAGATCGGAGCGGAGATAAGGAAGAGGTAACGACTCGAGCGTAAAAAAAAGGTTGAGGGGTATTTTGGTGTATAATTTTCAACCTAGGATCACTGCCCTGGGGTGATCTTGGATTCCGACCTCAAGGACGGGTATCCCATCATTGGGTTGGGCGGTGATTTGAGTGGAGGTGATTTAGGATCACCGTGGTGCAACTAAATGCGGTGATCTCATCACCTCCATCCCCATCACCCTTGATCCTGGGCCGATCACCCCATACCAAACGCCCCCTTCTGGGTTGTGGATATGGCCTCCTAGGCATGATGAGTCCAGTTTGTTACACCCAAAATCCTTGGCTAAAGTAAAACAGTTGAAGGTTAAGTGGTTAACATTCTAATCCCCGGCTCCCAGTCCCAGATTGGCTGGTTTTAGACCTGCAGTTTCTACTGATTTGTGACATGCTTTTGTGAAGAATGAACAGGATGCATGTAGGATCATCTAGAGATGTTATTTCTTAGAGAGACATGCCATTGGATTTGTGAATGATCTTGTGCCAAATCCATCAGAGGAGAGTAAAAGTTCTTAAATTGAAGTCTTTTATTGGAGAAAAACGTCATCATGCACTAGACATGTAACAGAAATATAATGCCAATATTTGCCAATATAATTCCTATACTTTTGTTGAGAAAAAAAAAACGAGCATACACCTTCTGGTATTTTTTCAAAAAAGAAAATCAAAGATTCTGCAAGTTAGATGGTAGAATCCATTTGAACGGAAAATCTGCATCATGTTGTGAAGAGGTTTGCGGACAAAAGGTCAAAAAATCCTTACAGTGGCTAATTGTAATCGAAGGATGATAAGATATATAATTAGTAATGGAGGATCCAATATCTATAGTTGACGTCGAGAGACATCTTGCAGTAGGTGCTTTCATTGCACCAACAGTATCTCCTAATTAAGGTCTATCTTAAAGGTTAGAGAGGTATGAAGCTGAAAAAAAATGATGTAAAGCACCAAACGATGGAAATTCAAGATTGAGACTTGATTCTCAAGGAGATCCAGTGGGAAATTAGTTGCTAAGTATATTGTATATCTATTGTATACAGCATAAAAGTTTTGAAGTCCAGCATAAATGGCTGGACTCAGGACTTCCCCTCTTCCTTTTATTTTTTGTTAAAGAAAAACTGAGAGAAGAATGAACGTTTAATGTTTAACTGGGAGTCTAGCAAGGAGTAGGAAGAAGGATTTATGGGACTAACATGCATGGGAAATGGCATTTATAGGATTGAATCCATTCATGGATATTTAAATCTCTGTTCAATCTCCAAATTTCTACAATAGCTCCCATCTTAAATAAATATACTCCACTTCAGTTCTTACTTTGAGAGTGAAAAGCAACAGAAGTTCAACTTGGAAACTTGGGAGCGTATACATCAAATTACATGAATAATATTTTTTTTCTTTAGTTGGTCGGAAGTTCACAGCCCTCTATACTACATCTTATGTGCAAGTGCACGTGTTAAATTGCAGTCACTCAAACTACGGAATGTTCATTCTCCTATACCCTTTTTACAGTAGGGTAATTATCGATTGCAACAGTGGGGTGAAGATTTGTAGTGTTATATCGATATAAGAAATTATAAGTGATTTAATATGGTTTAATTATGTAAATGTGAAGTGAATTAGAACTTAAGTTATGTCTGGAGCATTCATGGTACCATGATACATGATGTTGATATTTCCACCCTATGTGTAACTTATGATTCAGGGTGAGGTGAAAAAGAGTTGAGTATCAGGCTGCTTGGTCTCGGCTTGGTATATACCAGGGTTGTATGAGCTTGAGCCGAGCTTGACTTAAGTTGTTCAAGCTCCACTTGTATAAGCTCTGAGATGGGCTTTTATAGAACCGAGCCTAGCTTCCCTATATCATTGAAACTGAGCCTACTTGGTCCGAGCTCTCAGAACTGTTTGAGTTCACAACGTTTTCTAACTGGGCCAAGCCTGAATTAGCCATTGTCAAACCATTCTTGAGCTGCTTACGGGCAGCTCGGACCGTTTCTAGTCCTAATTCAGTGCCTGGAATATAAGATGTTGGTCACCATGGGTCTTTACTAATGTTTTGAGTACTGTGGAGACATATTTATCCACAATGTGGCGACCTCTTACTATACATTCTACATTCTGGATGGGAATGTTGAGTGGCCTATTTGGATATGCTAGTTTCACAAAAATCTTCTTTGTGCCACATGGTGTAGAAACTCTCTCTTCTTGCCTTTATATGTGTGCCTTGTTGTATGGATTCAGATGCTTTATGCAACGTGGTGCATCCCAACTGAGCTGGATCAGCCCAGATCAGACTAAGTTGAGGCAGTTTGATTTTAGATATGGGTACAACTTTACAATTTGATTTCTAGCTTCGTGATTTTTGCTTTCATTTTCATGTTTGTGGTTCTTTTATTAAAGAATTATTGTCCTTACTTTGGTGTATGTTTAGTCTTGTTAGGGAACTAATCTTGCACTAGTTATGTATCTATATCCAATTGTTGATGATGTATAAAGCATGTTAAAGTCTTCCTTGTCTTTTCCACCAGTAACATCTCTTCTGATTTTGGTTTGACCTAAATGTCACTTTCCAAAGTGATTCCATGAAGAAATTTTGTATGTCAACGTGTCTACATGCACACACAAATGCAAAGAGACATAACCGTCCTTGACAAATTTTAAGTTACAGATGCTACATCTGCTTATAGCTGATCTAGCATCACCCAAATTAGCACATAACTAAAACTTGTAAGGCCTACACATATTGCAGTGGTAATAAAAACCAGAATAAAAATTATTTATTAAGTATCACCACTCCATTATTCGCCATTTATGAGTATCATATGTTCTTTGCTGCACTCGTATCCCATGTTTAAGATCACAAGTTTAGCAGGTGCATGGTACAGTATTGGTGACGAAGTGAACCAGTACTCTAAGAGCATTGCACTGAAAGTGCGAGCAGCAAAGTAATGCTGAAAAAATCTGCATATGCATATTGTTTTTCTTAATTTTTAGTCATAGAAAAATCTGCACCACCTAGACCATGGCTGAAGATTTCGTCCCATTTTTCTAAATTAAACAATAAAGTTTTCTGCACAAATTTCACTAGCTATCTTGCTATATAATGTTGACTATATTAACTTGTAAAATTTAGTGGTTGTATGCAAGGTTTAAAATCTTGGCATCAGTGTCTGTATCGGTTGGGGTGCTGGTCCAGTCCAATGCTGGTAAAACCGACACAGTATGGTAGTTGGTGCCGGTTGCTTCCGGCACCAGATATTCTTTTCTCCTTTTTCTCCTTTTTTTGGGTATTGATATGAAGCGCATCATGAGTTCTATTCCTTCAGTGGTTCGGTTTGATACCGCCAACACACACTGGTACAAACCAGTACTTAAATACTTAGTTTAGGCTATGAAACAATAGCCATACCTCTCCTCTTTAAAATGGTTTCCAGCCTGGAAGCAAAAATGCTTTGTCATCATCTCTTGAAATTTAGAGCTTTTCATGTCTACTTAAGCTCTAGCTATATCTCAGCCAGCATAAGTCCGACCTTTTCCTTCATCTGCCATTCAAGTCCATTCCAAGTAATCACAAGCAAGGTCCACCGTACCGGATCCGGTAGGCGTACCGGTTGCCCACCGGACCGGTACGGGCCGGTTCGTACCGTGCTCCGGGCGGTACGAACCGGGAAGCTCTTCCCCGCCGGAACCGGGGAAGAAGAAGAGCACCAGAGAGAGCGCGGGGAAGAGAGGGAGAAAGCCCACCTCCGGCCGCCATCGGAGAGCCGCGGAGGGGCGTCGGAGGCCGGTGGGGGGCGGCGGAGGCCGGCGGGGGGCGGCGAAGCCCGCGGGGGTGCTGCGGAGGCCGCGGCCGCGTCCACTGTTTCGTAAGAAACAGGGGACGCGGCCGCGTTTTTAATTTGGGGATTTTAAGTGAAGTCGGCACATCGGTTGCCGACTTCACTTAAAAATCCCCAAATTAAAAAATTTGGGGATTTTTAAGTGAAGTCGGCAACCGATTTGCCGACTTCACTTAAAATCCCTAAATTAAAAAACGCGGCCGCGTCCCTGTTTCTTTCGAAACAGTGACGCGGCCGCGGCCGCGGCCTCCGCAGCGCCCCCGCGGGCTCCCCCGTCCCCCGCCCGGCTCCGCCGCCCCCCACCGGCCTCCGACGCCCCTCCGCGGCTCTCCGATGGCGGCCGAAGGTGGACTCCCTCCCTCTCTTCCCCGCGCTCCCTCTTTTTCTCCTCGTCTTCTTCGTCTCCGGCGAGGAACCGGTTCGTACCGGTTTCCACGGCTCCGCCGTACCGGTAGCTAGCCGGACCGGTTTGTACCGGCCCGTACCGGCCGGTACGAGCCGGTTCGGCATACGCTGATCACAAGTCTTGCCGTTTAGGTGACAAATCCAAATTGATGTAGCCAACGAATAGAGACGTGATGAAGAGTTACAAGAAATAGGTTAATGATGGTAAAAGAAAAGTAGATAAATTTTTTTTGGCAGACTTTTCTCATGCAAGAACATTATAAAATAATAATTCTGTAGACCAGAGAAATTTAAAATTTGAATCATTGCTTAATCAATTAACAGACAAAGACCTTCTTTTTATTTAGAATATATAATAAACTTTTATAAATGATGCAACTGGAGTGAAAAAAAAAGATGATATTAATTAGTGGGCAATGCTGCAATGGAATACCACCCTTGATTTTCTGAACTGCTCCTTTCCTATACAAGTTCGAATAACATCATAGATGTTTGAATAACTTGAATTCTTTCTAAAAGACCTTATTAACCTGGATGCTGCTGCTTTTGGGAAATGCAGAATTCTTTGATTTCTTTTCACATGCATTGGACATGCTGCCACTTGTTATTGCATTATGTCAGAAGCCATAAATTTCTCATCGCTTACAACTGAAGACAGCATATCAACAATTTTCAGGAGCATGTGACTGAGTTTGAATTTTTTTTCTGTTTCTTTTACAGATAAATTTGGAGGTCCTATGTCACTTGTAAAGTCAGATATAGGAGGCAACATAGCGGTAAGAAGTCTTTTATATTTTTATTGACAAAAGAGTCAAAAGTGCATAATGATTTTTTAGGACTTATATTTCCTAATTCCTTTGACAACACAACAATAAATTCTTCACTACATTAAGTATCTGTTTAAAAATAACCTTTTTATTCACCATAGGATCTGCCAAGTCATGAAATATATGCACTTTGAGAACTTGTTATTTTGTCTGCTCCAGCTTCCTTTATACCACTTCTGTCTCTGTTTTTTAGTCCAAATCCTCCAGATATATTTATTTTCTGATCCTCTTATGCAGAGTCTGGAAGCTAAATATGCGTCTGATCCTTCAAAATTTGAACACCTGTACAGCATGGTGCAAGTAGAAGTAGAATCTAAAACTTCTTCAAGCTGTACCAATGGTCTTCTGTGGTTAACGAGGTATTCTACATAACTTGTGTGACACTTTCAAACAGCAATTGATCATTTTTGCACTTTCACGTCATTGTAAATTTGCTGTCAAGTGTTTGTGTTCATTTTGGTTTTCTATTTTCATTATTTTTCTTGTAAAAAATTTGCCTTTGAGAATGTATCATTCTTGAATGTATCCATCAATTTAGGGCCATGGACTTCTTGGTGGAACTATTCCGTAACTTGCTTGAGCATCCAGCTTGGACTATGTCACAGGCCTGCACAGAATCCTACAGCAAGACCTTAAAGAAATGGCATGGCTGGCTTGCTAGATTTAGCTTTTCGGTAATGCATTCAGACACTCCTCCTAACACTAGAATTGTTAAAGCAGTGGGACAGAAGGAAAACAATTACCGATGATCACGACTGCAAACTTTGACATGGCATTCAGAAATTGAAAGTACTTTCAGTCTCTCAATTCCCCAATGTAGACTAACAGGTATAAGATTTAGTATGAAATAACTTTGACGTGGTGATAAGAAATTAAAACCTACTCTCAAACTCTCAGTTTTCCTCTGCAGACTTTTTATGTGTGGTGTAGTCGGAAATTGCTATTCTGGTAAACAAGTAGCCTTCCCAATTTCCAAACTCATATAGTGTTGACCAGTGAGTCTTTAGGAATATTACATAGAGATATTTAATGCTATAATTGTGCGGTATGACTGTTATACTAAAGTACATTCTTCTACTCGGGTCAAACTGTGGGTCCCTGCTTCAGCTGTCATTCAATTGATTCAGGATTTTAGCAGTTGTTTACAAATATTTGATATAATGTCTGCTCTTCTGTTGTGGATGTCTGGACAACCTCTGCCACAACATTTTAACCAACGACAAAAAAAAGAGCCCATGGCACCATGTCCCAAAATATGTCTTTGTTCTATATATCCTAGTCTTCCTCTTACTGTTTCCGGTTATCACCATGCTCTTCTGTTTTCATAGCTTGTAACTAAAGTACTGTTGCATCCATGACGGCAGATTGGCATGAAACTCGCTCCAGATAGGAAGAAATTCATGGAGGTTATTGGTGGCTCAGGTGACATAAATGCAGACATGGAGAAATTCTGCGCAAACTTTTCTCCTCTTCTTGCAGAGAACCACAGGTTTTTGGTAAGATCTTGATGTACCATTTTTGTGGGTCAGGTAACTCTGATCCTGTCCGTGTGTTGGAGTGTGATATTTGTATTTTGCTTATTGCAGGCTAGTGTTGGTCTGGATGATCTTAAGGCTTCTTGATGTAGAAATCCTCCTGTCATGATCTTATCTTTTGTGATCCCTTCCTTGCTGCCAATTATATTTCACTTTTGTTTAAAGGAAAAAATTGGACAGTAAATAAGGCATCCATATAGGTATTCTCTTACTTACTTTACAAACAGTAGCAAATGGTTTTCTTATAATAAAATAAAATGCTTGAAATAACAAACAGTTCTCTGGTCTTATTTTGTTTATGGTTGATGCATAGTGAATGTATATATTTCTTTCTTTGTATCTGTGTGGTGTTTGTGAGCATCTTATTCAAGAATGTCTTCTGATCAACAGCTGGTTGCTGAGATTAATGCAGTGTGAGGTTGGATACTTGTTTTTGGAACTGAATCATAGGGGATGATAGGGGACTGCCACATTCAGGGGTATTAGTCTGATGTGATGTCTGAATTCTAAGAAAAATCTGTAGGAGGCCATGCCTCTCATTCTAAACTAACCCATTTCAAGCATTTTTGGTGGTCAGGTCGTTCTTTTTCCATTTCCTTTGTAGAATCCATCAGAAAATCAGTGTAATACTGTGATAAAATCTTTATAGCGTGTCTATTTTTATATTGATCAGTTAGTGGTAATTTGTTAAGAGTTCAAATTGCACCAGCAAACCGTTTACCTCTCACTTCTTTTCACTCCTTTGAGCTCGTCTTCGGTGATGAGAACTCTCCTCTTTGAATATTTCTATAGTTTGTTCCATCTTCCATCTGGCTGTCATAGCTCCAAGGCCCAAGCTCCACCTTATGCACCTTTCTTGAAGGAAGAGTTTTCCCACCTTTTTCCTTTTGGGGTAGAAAATGTGGAATGGCCTTTGACGTGTTCTTCTAACTTCTTTCACCTCACGCCTTTTCTGCATCTGTGAAAGAAGGAATATATGAATGGGGCGCTCAGGTGCCCCTCAGTCTTAGCTCAACTTGTTTGACATTCCTCTCCATCTATGAGAGCTGCTGGATTTAGACCTTGGTAGTGACATCCCCATTATATTTTTAATCAAAGCTATTTGTTTGTTTCTTTTTTGATGATGTAAATCAAAGCTATGGGTTATCTCAAACGATTAAATTGCTATATGGACGGTGCAAAGGTAATTAAGCAAAGGTGGTCAAACTTTATACTTATGATTGACAGCTTCCTATCAAATGCATTGCAGCATTTCAGCAGTAGGTTTATATTGGAGCCGAATATCATTGGTGGCAAAGCAAGAGTCCTGGGCTCAGGCTAGATGGAGTGTTGCATTAAACTTATTTGATGTGATTAGTGAAAATATAAAACTCTGCCCTCTTAGCTTGGTTGGTTAGAGCATAGTGACATCCATTTCATGATGGAAAGATGGAGAACAGCTACTGGTTGACCACTAGTAGTTGTTTGTAGGTATTGGTTTTATCATGGTTTCGAGTTTTTAAGACATATCCCTATTTCCCCTTTCCATTTTCTTGTCCACTCGGCACTTCTCTCCATATCTGAGACTGAGATATTGATGCAGATAATCAGATGGATTCATGTTCGAAAGAGACTGACAATAAGCTTTTTCAAAACTGACCATTTGTTTTTATGTTAGAGCTGTTGCAGAAATGTCATCACTTGATTATAATTGTATTGTAGTTGTTTCGTTGTAGCTACCAGCTAAGCGAAGTCTCCTGGTAGCTCTACTAGGGACCGATGGTCCAAACATGCCTATGTCAACTTTCAAAGGGAGCTTCCATTGAGAAAGTTTGAGAGAGAGTAGAGAGGAATAGGTGGACCAAAAAAAAAAATGGGGAAGCTCGTTATATTGCTACAGGCTTCATCTAAATGCTACAAGACGTCACATGCATGTCATGTAGTATGGAGACATATAAACTCTCAAGGATGATCTGAGAATTACTTTTAACAGCACTAGCTAGAATATGCCATTTACAACGCATGTGGGTGAGAATCAGTCTAGAAACCATATAACTCTTTTCTTCTTATAAAAAAAAAAATTCTAATCTTGGAAAGCTTATCTCTTTTTATTATTAAAATTAATAACATGGAAACGCGTCACGAACTGAACATTTTGAGAGAGTTCTTTTTTAATATAATGGGATAGATAAATATTAGCATATCAACGCAACACGACTAGGTTGCTTCAACTTTTCTCCCATCATTCTTCAAAGAGATGCAGCCAAGGCCTTAAAATATACCTACACGACAGGTGGACTAAACAACGCAAAGGATTACTGCTTCGTCTACTCTCTTGCTGGCAGTGTTCTGGCTGTGATTTCAGGAAGGACTGTACTGCTGTGGCTGCGATTGGATTTGGCTGCTGGCTTTGGCTCTTTCCTATCGGCTCTACAATTCATTTTGCCGTTGAGATTCTTTTCAATGAATGCAAGTCTGGAATGTTATTATTGGATGACGGCACCGGTTGGATCGTCTGCAGCTCTATGTTATATCACTCTTGGTTTATCTTTTATGTTTTGGGCAAAGCCACACTTCGATCTTGCTCCTTCGTAGTTTTGTTGCATAGTTTTAGCCTTTCTCTATTAAAAAAAAAACTGAGAACCACCAAAGTGGTAGCACAGTTAGAACGGAGTTTTGTTTCCAACAAAGTGATTCAGATTCGAAACACACAGATGTTAATAATGCAAGGACTGAATGCTTTCCGCTTGATTTGTCCACTGGAAGCGCTACTGGTCCTTTGGTACTGAGGTGATGCAGGAGTGACGTACTCACACGTGGGTTCGTCTGTGCTGGTGGGGAGGGTATGAAAAACTTTTTATCTGTATCGAATATTTTCTGATAGAAGGAGAGCCCAGTGGAGGCTGCTACGAGGGTACTCCATCGTTTCTTTTTCCAGGCAAAAAAAAAACAAAAAAAGCCTCGATGTCACCAAGTTTGACGGGAAAGAATCTCTGTCAGCACCGAAATTTCCGTTTTTTTTTTTTTTCGAGCCAAGTACACCTTCGTTTTAGTTTCATTTATCCTCCAAAACTAGGAGGTCAAATCGGTCAACATAGACGATGGCTATTTTTAAGAGACGCGTTTCAACACTCACCCTCCAATTCTCTAACTGTTTCTTCCCGCCATTCGCGCCAAGAGCTAATAGGAGTGTACGGAAACAACTGACACCAGCTATATCCATGGCTGCAAAATACAGAAGAAAAGAAAGATCTAGAAAATCTTTCAATTGTCGCCTAAAATTCCTTGTCCCCTGGCCTTTGGCCTCCTCGGTTGGCCGCGTTCCGTCTCAAGGTGCCGGAAACCAAAATCGCGTCACCTTGGCGGACCGGAGACGGCACCACATTTCTATCAGGGTATCATGATGCACCTCTTCTCCTTCCTCCTCCTTCCTGGGCGAGTGGTAGAAGTTCTCTTCAAGAATTTTTGACGTCCAGAGACCATTAAATAACATCATACCTTGGCAGCAGAATTTGAACCGCGGCCTTTATCAACCGAGGTACCACTGGCTTATATATTTTCTGCTGGATATGCTTTGTTTTGATGAGGAATTTATGTTTCCCTACGTTATTGTTCGCGTCTTTCTTTCAATATCCATGGATCGGGTTTTGAAGTTTGCTCCTTAAATTTGCGGCAAAATAATTGTAAGTGTGATTTTTTATTAATTTATTCGAGATCCAAACTAATGCTATAATCGAGAATTTTCCATATCCCCAAGAAAACGGCAAATGCATAATGCACGCTTCAGGTTCAAACCAAGAAAGCAGCATTCTGTTGTTGTATTTCTCCAAAAATTAAATAAGTTTTTTTTATGTATATTCTTCAAAAAAAATTAAATTTATGTAAATATTTTTTAAAAAATTTATATTTATTTCTATATCCTCATAAAACACTGTTTTTACATAAATTATGTGAATATAATGGTGCTTCTAGCACCGATAATAAAAACTATATTTATTTTAATTAAAAATAAAATAAAATTTTAAAATTACATTTTTGCCCTTCATCGCGATCATCTTATAAATTTTTTTTTTTTTTTTGCACATCTACTCATTACGAATATTTTAGTCATTTTAATTTAAAATGTTAATTTTTTAACGGCGTAGATAGCATGGGTACAAGCAAAAACAAGAAAAAAAAAGTAAAATAGAAAAACAAGCGTTTTAAGAGGATGTACATGCAAATATCAATTTTAGAAGGATATTCATACAAAATTCTATATTTAGAAGATTATTCATATAAAAAAACCTCCAAAAAAATCATGGATTCTAATTGCTATTTAAATATTTAAAGCGTTCTCATAGATAAATGCATATTCTATATGGTATAACTCTAAATTACTTAATGTACATTAACTAATAGCAAGATATATCTATATAAATGCTTCGACTCAATTGATGGCATTCGTACCAAGGATTACATCACCATTATTCTTTTTCAAATGGTTTTTTAAGAAGAAAAATGATGCACCTACAAAAAGAGTAGGTATAGAATCACCATTGCTCGGATGGTAAAAGAGCAGGAGTTCAATTCTGATTACAAATAATTTTTTTTATTTTTTGAGTAAAATGTGATGGGTATAGAATATAGAAATAAGGATAAAAAAAGCTTGGCTAATTGGCTCTCATTTCCCAGGAGACCCAGCCCCGCACGAAGATGAAGAGGGGATTCCTGAAGCCCCTGCGCTACATCTCCCAGATGTTCGGTATGCAAACCACGTCCGCCTGATCGTTTTTTCACGGCTCAGAATTAATTCCTTCTAACAAAAAATAAATAAATATTGTGCTCCAGATGGCAAAGAACACGAAATGCAGATAGGATTTCCCACCGACGTCAAACACGTGGCACACATCGGATGGGACGGGCCTAACATGAATGCTCCCGGCTGGGTAATTACTTATCTCCCGTATCCTCCCAGAATGACCTCCATGAAATGATAACCGCTCGATCTTTATCTGACGGCCAATCTCTTGCTCCAAAAACATAAACAGATGAAGGATTTCCACTCGGCGCCAATCGGTACAATTGGTTCAAATGGTAATGGGTATTTCTCTCATGTTTCTTTCAAAAAGAAAGACTAATATAAATAAGAGTTTTTTCATGAACATCCTTCTACCTATCTAATTTTATATGAATATCTGTATATCCGTATAAAACTTTGTTATTGTACACATATCCGTAATATAACGGTTATTGTTAAAAAAATTATATTTATATTAAATAAAAATAAAATAAAATTTTAAAATTATATTATTGTTCTTATTTTGTTCTCTATTTACATGTCTACCATTAAGAATATTTTAGTTATTTTAATTTGAAACTGATAATTTTTTAACGTCGTTAGATAGTATGGGTACATATGCAAAAAAAAAAAAAAAAGTGTTTTATCGGGATATATTTTGGAAGAGTAGCCATACAAAATTTAATGTTTATGAGGGTATTCCAGCAAAAAGAAATAAATAAATCTATAAATAAATAAATTTGTGTGGTTTTTTTTTATTTTTTTCCTTTTAGAGTGCCGCGCAGGAATGGAAGACAATCCGTCGGGCGAGATGATGCCGAGGGGCTCCCGGCGTTCGGGGGAGCCCACGGTGGGGGATTCACCCAACAACGCCCCGCGGCACCGCCACTCGCGGCGGCACCAGTCCGAAGGCACCGTCTCCGTTGACTCCCTCAATCGCGAGCCGCCCTCCGATGGCTCCCGGAGGGGCAGCAGGAGGCCGCGCAAGAAGGACGGCGACTCCGCAGCTGCCGCGGGTGGGGACCTGCCGGCGATTCCCAAGCAGTCTCGCCGGAGATCCAAGGGCTCAGGCTCTTCCGGCAGCGGCGACTCCATCCGAGCGTCCAGATCCAAGAACCCAGCGTCGGCGTCGTCGGATAACGCGACACAAGAGAGGGACGCCAGACCGCCCTCGCCCGCAATCAGAAAGCCCGCGGCGGAAGGAGAAGACTACTTGATTTGACTTCATTTCGGGTGCTTTTTTTTTTCTCTCTTTCTCTCTTTTATTTTCTCTTTCCATGATTTGTTCCATGGTGAGCGTTCACCGTGTTAGCGATGGTCCAACTGCACGCATTCAGATCGGACGGTCGAAAAAACTAAAAAAAAAATTCTTGCTCTTCCGGACGGACTGATGTTAATGTTTTTCATGTAGCGGACAGATATTAAGATTTAAATCCGTCTTTCTACATAACAACCACGAAATATAAAACATGAGAAATGAAATTTGGCAATAGTTTCATCTATGGCTCGTTTATATTAATTCCCAAATTCATATTTGGTATAATAACTATAAGACTACTACTATATGGTCACTGCATAAAACAAAAGAGTCGAAGTTGGCTGACAAATCCCTCTAGTCTATTGACTATAATAAGGCACTAGAGTTAGCATTTAACTTTGTCCAACTAATTATATAACATACCACCATTGGCTCATAATCCGTCTCAATAAATCTATATTGCAGTGTTCTTTATGTCATATAGGGCTCGTTTGGTTCGCGGAAAATATTTTTCCTCCTAGGAATATGATTCCTGGGAAACAAATTCCTAGGAAGAGAATGCCTAGGAAAGTACTTTTGGCATGTTTGGTTGATCATGGGAAAGTGACAAATTTCCAAAGTGCTTATGTTTGGTTGGCCATCCACTTTCTTAGGAAAGTTATGTATAATTCCTATTATGCCCTTAATAAAAAATAGGTTGTTAATGCCTCTTTAATGCTTCTTTAATGTTGAAGGGACTTTTGGGGAAAAAGTAAAAATTGAGTGATTCCCGCCTCATGGGAAAGTAACTTTCCCATGTTTCTTATGGGAAAGACTTTCCCATGAAATGTGGGAATCATATTCCCATGGGAATACAACTTTCCCTTCTCTCTCCTTTGAAAACTCCAACCAAACAAGAGGCATTTCATTACTTTCCCGTTGACCACACTTTCCCCCCTTCTTTTCCCGCGAACCAAACGAGCCCATAGGTTATGAGCCGGATTCACTCCGATACCATTGATAGCAATTCTAAACCTCATCTGAAAAAAACTAACCAGAAGATATTATTTGGTTTTTTTGATCCTGTATAAAAACTCAAGATCTACCTAGCAAATAATCGATGTGAAATTAAACATCCATCCGCACGAGTTCTCACAAATTAAATATCCAATACAAACCTAAACAAAGGCAATGTTGAACATGTTCATCGAGAAGAAAGATTCCAAATTCAAATCTATGTTCAAAACTTTTTAACCTCGGACAAGTTGATTTGGGCCAAAGTGGGCTTAAACCCAATGGAATTGATCCAACTAATGTTTAGGTTGGTGGGCTTGCATCACACCTCCAGCTTCTCTCGCGTGAAAGTCACGTGGTCTACATTTAAAAAACTTTTATTTTGAAGGAGTATTTTTTTTTCTTTTTCTATAAAAGAGAAAAGCTCGGAGTGCTTAAAACCCTAACCCTCGCGGAGACGTCCGGGAGCTTCTCCTCTCAGAAAGGTGCGCCTTCTCTTCTTCCTCCCCGAGTGGTTCCAGAGTTTCTATCATTCCTTCTCTCCTATTTTGAGTCTTCTTCACGTTTCCTTTAATGTTATAATCGAAAGAAACGGAGACCTTTGGATCTACAGTCTCTCTCTCTGTCTGGGGTTCCGAAGGCTCCTCAAGAGGTTGAACGCACAGAAAAATAAATCTCTGGATCGATAGAAATTCTTATAATAAGCCTTACATCAGCTGAAAGAATCTTCAATTTTATTGGATTAATTTAATTGTGATAAAAGTTGGATCAGGGCGAAATCCGCGCACTTCGTTCTGTTTGAATACCATTTATTTATTTATTTATTTATTATTATTATTATTATTATTATTATTATTATTTATGTTGCGACTATCGGATTTTTGCAGAGTTTAGCATTTGACGGGGCCATGTATCTTCAATTCTACATAAATGAGAATGGGGACAAGGTTTACACCACCAAGGTAGCTCCTTTCGGTCTCTTTTGGCTCTGTTTATCGACTTTTATAGTATTTGCGACTTTTGATTTATTCGATTTATATTGGTATTTAGGTGATTATGTGGTTCTAGATTATTAACTGTTGTTCTTATAGATTTCTATGCAATAAACTTACTAGAGATTTGTACTATTTGTAAGATTTGCTTTCCTTGATAATATTATAGTGTCAGCGGCTTGGGGTTTAGGGTTGTTTTTTGGTTTTGTGTTTTAGTTGAAACAACAATGCATATAGCGAGGACTCCTGATGTATAATTTGCTGACGATAGCCCAGACATAATATAAAAATATAAAACTTTGCCCATCATCCTTAGAAAGCTAACCCCAGTTGTACGTAATAAAGCAATATCTTTTCAGTGTTCCATATCTATAGATGCAATATCCTTATATGTTTTTCTTTAGATCCCTTATCAGTTAGGCTTGAATAAATGTACCAGTAACTAATTTCTCTAAGTAGAGTAGTACATTTGAGGAACTTCAACAAAGGAGTTTGCCTTGCCAGTGCTAGTTAAGTGTGTAAAAAGCAGCATCCGTGGTGTTTTAATTTGAATGGGTTAATGAACATGGATTGGGTGGTTCTGGATAAGCAGCTTTATATTATTGGTAGCTAGGAAGGTTAATGGAAAGATTCCAGGGAAGGATCTATTGGAAAATGAAGTATGAGCAAAATGGTGTAGCTATTAAGTTGACAACAGGGAGTTTGTAAGGATATACTGGAATGGGATAAATGTGAGTAGTTGTGCATTAGCTTGCATTATTGCTATCAGGATAGTGATTTTGCTGTGTGATTCCATAGACCCTAGACTCAAAGCTCTTGTAAGTGATTTCTGCTAACAGGTGCAAGTGAATTGCGTGGGTCTATCAGGCTAAAAGGGTTGTCTAAGATTAACAACTGGATAAATCTTCCAAGTCCTTCCATTTAACACTTGACTTAGTGTGATGCTCCATAGTCGACTCCATTTTGATTGGTGAAAGTTGAATGATGATGATGATGATGATGATGATGATGATGATGGCCTCCAAGAATTGGACAATGAAGATTTAGACCTTTGTAATTTTTGCTCTAGTGGGTTAAACTAGATAAAACCTTCAACTCATCTGAAGCATAATTATGAGATCTAAAAATTTGTTTCATGTTTGGTCCTTTCATTATTTTCTGATATTTGGTCCAATGCTTATAATTTGAAAGTGTCTAGAAGCACTTTTTTTTCTACAAGTTTCAAGATGTTGCATGTTTAGTAAGTTTGGTAAACAAACATGAATAGCATGGCCTTGTGAAAAGGGACCTCAGTGTTTATCCAAGATAAGATGTTTATTTTGTAGGGGATAAGATAATAGACTGCCTATTTGACTTACTTGGACTTGATTTTCCTTTGCATGTTTTGATGGTATTCACGGCCCCAGCAGCAAATTTGGAAAGAACAAAATTTGAGGCAAAGTAGTATCTTGCTTTAGAAACTTTTAGAAAAAGAACGTGAGATCTGCATTTTGACCGAGCCTGCAAAAAGTGACATGTGATTCTTCTTATGAAGTACTGTGGAAAATAACCGTTGTTTCTCTCCCGTCATGTTAATCAAAAGTGAATGTTGGTTGTCAAGATAGTTATTTTAATTAAACCCTGATTTATTAGGTAAACTAAATGACCTAGCAGTACTTACCAAAAGATCTCCGATAGATCTGACATGTTTCACCTTTGTTTAAATTGGAACAAAGGGAATAGGATGTAGTCTTGTCTTCAGTTTATGTATCTGACTGTTCTTTCAGAAGTATAAGGTACTCAATATGATATCTGGAGGAATGTTTCTGGTCTAAGAATTTGCTGCCAAAATTGGTCTTCTACTTATTTTAAGGCAATTTCCTTTATTCCACCATGCCTTTTTAATGTCATCATCCTAGCTGTGCATCTGTATTGATAACAAATTGTCAGCGGTGTTGGCTTTAGTTTTTGAGTAACAAATTGTGTCAGTGGTGTTGGCTTTAGTTTTTGAGTAACAAATTGTGTCAATAGTGTTGGCTTTAGTTTTTCTTTTTTTGATTTTTGCAAGGAGGCACTTACATGTAGGTCGTTTAATGAATTTTTATTCCTTACATCTTGCTTTAATTGATTTATCATCATATTGGCACTCCACATGTTTATGAATTGTTTACAATTTTTTTATGTCAGTTTTTAGGCATTGCCTTTTCTATTATAAAATGTATATATTTTTTTTCCTACTGATATTGGTTGATTTTCTGCTTATAGAAGGAATCACCACTTGGTGTTGCAACACAATCTGCTCATCCAGGTACAGTAAAATGGTTTATCAGAACTTATCTGCTTGGTTGTTCACCTTTTTTTTAAATATTTTGCTGAAAATAAAAGACTAAAGCAATCTAAGGTCGCATTTCATAAACATGATGTCATGAACATCTCACCATTGAAGCACTTAAATAAGAAAATATTACCATTTGTTGCATTTTTCCTTGTTAATTACACATGCTAATGGCAATATTAAGGTATATTTTGCAAGAACGAAACACTCGAGTGTGAGATATTTGGTGCAATATCTCGATGAAGTCGAGCATGAAACTTGCGTGGCCTGGGAGGATTTTTCAGAAGCTGAACTAAGTTATATCGGGTTAATTCAATTGCTTATATTTTGGTTCGGACTAATTTTGCAAGATGCTAGTCTGTCTCAATTTGGCATCTAATCAGATGCATACTGGATTAAATGGGTATTGGGCACACTGCGTTCATTTAGATTATATTAACCTAATTGTTTTTTAGGCCCTAGATGGGTCATTATATGTTGGTGCACATGGTTTATGTAAGGACTAATGACTTGCACATTGATGATCAAATGTCGGTAAATGACCAATGAAACCCTCCAAGTCATTGCGAGTTCATTCCACAGCCCTCTATATCACTTATTTTTCCTGTTTTCCCACCCAATGTTCTGACACTGTCAGTTGCAATAAGGGATTGATGACTATGGTTATGCCAATAAAATTATTTGCCTGTGAAGATACGATCTGAATGTTGCCTCAAGGGACACACCCAGAAGTCTCTGAAGATTTTGGGTATTTGATGATGCATGGCTAGTGATGACGGGAAAACAAACTTGGCAAATCCCCATTAAAAGCCAGAATAACATCTGTATACATTGGGAGTGAAATACAATGTTGTTTGGTTTTGGGGGCCTTGCAGCAAGAACTAGTTGCTGGAAGACCAGATACAGTTCATCTTCACAGGTCACTCCAGCAAGTTATGATGGTTTGCTGTCACAGTTAAAAACATGTGGAATACCACAGACTCTTCTAGATGAAACAAAACCCATGCAACTTTTCTCTCTTTTTCTTTCCTTTTTGGTTGTGTATGTTTCCTGCAAGGGGGAACATTAGCTTCCAAGTGCTATCTTCATATCAGGAATTAGCATAGGAATCTGTAATCTGCATTCTTTTCATATTCTGCCTATCCTATGCATAGCTTCATTCATTTGTTATTGATGCAGTATAAAGTTCGCTAATAGTGTGCCTCACTCCTTTTACAGCTCGCTTCTCCCCTGATGATAAGTACTCCAGGCAGCGGGTTCTTCTGAAGAAGCGATTTGGTCTGCTCCCGACCCAGAAGCCACTGCCAAAGTACTGAGGGATTGATGCACGCCAACACCTTGGATATTGGACAAAATTTTTAATTCCTTCTGGTATCAGAAAACACACCATGCTTCTCGACTTGTGCCCGTCACGAAATTCGACCCTCTTGCCATGTCCTTGTATTAAAACATGGATTTGTGTAACTTTGTGTTAAGATCTATGAGCGGTTAACTGCTTTTTGTTGACGTCGTTCTGAAGGCTAATTTTGAGTGCATAACTGGTATCTGTATAATCCCTAACTATTTTGCCCAGCGCTCAGTGGCAATGCAGAGAAGTGATTTTGATGCTGGCCTAGCCAAACTTTGATATTTATGCTGATCTTTACCTGAAAATTGAGTAAAGGTAAATGTGATACAGAGACGTAGTTGTTAAGAGGAGCACATCACCGTAAAGAGTTGGCTGTGGATAAAAATAAATTCATAACTTTATGCGAGATGCTTTTATGGGTTGTTTAGATCGTAACAAGTCACTATATACTCTTATGTGCATGTGTCGCAGGATTACAAATAATGATAACTAGTATTGTTTCAATTAGGTCTGTGCAGTCCACGTGAGATGAATTGCAAATCGTTGTGACCGTCCATCTATTTGAGTAAAGGTTCTGTTATGCATGACGAGTCTCCCGCTTTCAGCATGCTTGGGGCTGCATAGCAATGGCTGGGTTTCTTTCCGTCTAAGGTTCGCGAACCATTCAGTTCGGGGTATCCCGAGCTAAATTATGGCTTATCAGGACGATTTCAGCAAAGAAATTGAAATGCTATCGCTGAGAAAGAAAGGGAAAAAAAAAGAGCGAGTAGAGAAGGGAGGCTGGCGGAGGATCGGCATTGGTGTGGATGGCGATGGTTCCGACCGAACTTCTGTTTTGTTCGAAACAGAAATCTGACTGTACAAATTTGTAATATTTAAATAAAGTCGGCGAGTGAAATAGGAGTTTGACTGCAGTCTCTGCTATCCACACTAGCATCGGCCTTCCTCTCTTCCTTGCTCTTTCTTTTTTGTCTTCCTTCTACGGTATTCTGTGTTAGTACAGGTCCGGCGGCATAAATTGACTTGTGTCGTCGGGCAATCAGCACGGTGCCTCTTGGCATCGCCCAGCAGTCCTGTTTTCATCGTTTTCTTTTTGTTACGGGTTGGCTTATGGGCTTGTAATGATGTGGTTGGGACATTGCATGGCACTTTGTACTTGCTCTCTACTCTAATCTCTCTCTCTCTCTCCCGACTTTCCATCAAGGCTGGTGTATTGGGCACCCCCACCCTGTGGTGCGGTAAAAGTTAATGTTAATGCTTCAGAGTCTAAAGATGAAGCAGGGCTAGGATATATTATTAGAAATAACTGTGGCATCGTGCTACTTCAAAACCCAGCCTACTTCGGTCCGTCGAGCAGAACTTCAGGCTTCTTGGAAAGGTTTGTTGGTGGCCTCTCAACAAGTTGGATATAGGAGAATTTGGTTGGAGGGAGACTCCTTAAGGGTGATTAAATGGATTGCTCGGTATCAGCAGAGATTGTTCATGCTGCCGATCATAGATTCTGGCAACCATCTCTCCTTCTGGATATTGCTCGTTGTGCTGCATCTGTTGATTCTTTCATGGTTTTTCCCCATATCTTTAGAGCAGCAAATCAGTATGCTGATGGTTTAGCTGGATGTTCAGAAATTGTTATTTTTCAATCTGCATTCTCCTTTCCTTTGAGAAATAAGATCTCTAGCTGCCGCTGACGAAAGTTTTTTGTTTTTATATGGGTCCAGCATCCTGTGGTGTAAACCCCTAACTTCTTACAACCTATCTTCTTGTTCCACATAGTCGAAGTCTCATGTCTTTGAGAGTTTTCTCTTCGAGATTGAGTGGCTAGAGTTTTTTTCTCGCTTTGCTACCACTATGAGTGTTGCCTCCTAATAAGCGACCAATGATAAGCTTCTTTCCTAATCGGCATCCAAAACGAGCATTCTTAATTCTTGATCAGCATCCGGCAGCAAGCATGCTTTCTGATTAAGTTTTGTTTTTGCTTCCTTGCCTACTACGTTCCAATGATCGGAAATGTTGGTGTACCATTTGCTGATTCCAAATTATACTTGTCCAATACTATTGATATGATTTCTTAACATTGTCACTGTTGATGAAGACTCATGTGTTTATATATAAAATTATGATAGCTCTGACCGTCTATCATAAAAATGATCCAAATCAGTACATGCATGAGAACTCTTCTTTTTAGAGGGCGATCAATTATAGTTCCATGGCCTGGCTTAGACTACAAATAGACAAGCTCGAACCATTAATAGACTAACTCAAGCCACAAAACTCTTCATATTAGTTCCTGCAACAGAAAATTTTAAAGGCATTCAGTTGCCTAAAAGATTTAGATTGCTTTTCTCTGGACACGTAGCTTTTTTCTGATGATTTATCAAAATCAAACTCTAGACCCATGGTGCCTCATAGTTATTCTCCTCTTTGGGTGGATATTATATTACTTAATGCTAGTTTGATAATTTTTTTTAAAAATTCTAATATGGCATTTAGGTTTTATTTAAATTAAAAATTTTGCTATGAGTTAAAGTGTTGGATAAAAATAAATCTTAGGGGATAAACATGGATTTTTCAAACTATTGGATGCAAGAATAATTTACCCCTAATCTCAAAGATTTTTATATTTTACTCATCAGGATAATTTTGACTTTTCACATAAGGTAAACGAAATCATTAATTTATATAAATATAAGTATAATTTTTACAAATTATTAGATATAGGTGTAATAAACAAAAACTCAATATATATATATATATATATATATATATATATATATATATATATATATATATATATATATATATATATTAAAATTATGCCTAGAAATCCATCGCAACGCGGTCCTGGATGTAGGCCGAGCCCACGTCACCGATGTAAATAGGTTGACGTGCACATGAAACCCTCTCTACGCTGTTTGGTCCAACAGGTCATGCAGCTGATCGCTCCATGCTTGAAATTAAAGGAAACGCATTGGATTTCACCCACTTTCACACCATCGTGGCCTCGCGTAGTCTTACCGACGAGTGCAATTTGGGTTAGTTGCTGCAACCTGAGGAAACCATCCGGTCACCCTCCAGTCATCTTAGAGGGAGAGAAGACCAGAGGGACGGGAGTCCGAAGGCTCCTTCCCTCGGCGCCCATAAACCCTAGACTAGAGGGAGGGAAACCCTAGATTTTCTCTTTTGGTCTCGCGGTTCCCTCGGATCCTTCTGATCGATCCGTCAGCTTTCCGGGCTCTCGATGTCTATATTTCCTTTGGCCATGGCCAGAAACCTCGGGCTTCTAGGGTTTCTGGCTCTGATTTATGCATCCCTGTCCATCCCCGGAGCCGCCGTTATTCGTCCGATCAATGAAGCCCACCGATCCGCCGCATTGGAGCTGTTCGTGCCTACCCATGGATCGTTCGGGAGGTTGGATGATTTAATTTACCGTAGAAATTTTTGCTTTGTTTCCTTTCGTTATGTTCAAGGTTTCTAACTGGTTTTGGTTTGTTTCGAGATTAGAATAAAATTAATTATGACCTTTCTAAACACACTTGACTCAGTAGGAATTCCTGTAATGGTTAGTTCCGTGGATCTTGCTGTTGCACTTGATCGATTTCTGAGTTTCTTTTTCTAGTTATCAAAATTCTGATTTTCTTTTCTTTCTTTCTGGTTTTTGTTTTTGTTGGAAGACATTACTGTGGTTTACGTTCGGCTACTAATGTGAATATTGATGTCTGCTTTCAATCTCAGAATGTTATGCCATCCCTTTCTCTTCCAATCGAGAAAGTTTGGACCTTTTTCTCTTCTGTGGAACGTCTAGTGGCAATCCATGCTTTTCCATATTAGACTGATTGTTCTATCTTTGTTAGTGAAGATATTTGGTGAACTTACATAGGATCAGATGCTTTGCTTCTCTTTGTTGCTCCAGTTTTTGTCCAACTGTAGAAGTTTTTCCACCTCATCTTTAAACTGCATTTTGCATAGGTGGAGACAAATTTGATCATCCACATTTGGATCGGTTTGTTATCATCCATTTTCTTGCCAAAGTTTTGAAGGAGTTCAATATGTTTGCTTTTTTTTTTTTTGAAACTTATGCCTCAATGTGAACTATGATTTTTTCTATCCCACATGGCAATTCACTATTAGTTTCTTGTTTTAGCAATGAATATCATTCTGTCACATGGAACATGTTGTCGAAGTTTAAACCTGAGAATTGCAGGTTGCTAATTTGCCTTGTATTTTACAGTTTAGAAGAAACATATGAGGCCCTAAGAACATTCCAGATTCTTGGAGTAGAAAAGAGTGCTGAAATAAGTCATGCAACATGTCCAGTTATTGTAGAAAAACTTGAATCATCATCTTCTATATCAAAGGACTTGTTCCATGCACTAAGGGTCAATAGCATCTTGGGATGCCAGATTGATGCCAGAACCATTGAGGTATAACCGTAAGCTGTCACACCAATTCCTTTTGAACACATGAGCCCATTTTTTAGATTTCTGAGTATTTATATGAGATCTTTTGCTGTCTTGTTGCTCCTATCCCTTGTAGGATGTTGCATCAAAACTTCAAGCTGTGATAAAGGATACAAATTCATTGCTTGACTTTCATTATGCTGTTGGAGGCTTGCTTTATATCAAGGTCAGAGCTCACTTAAGAACATGATGGTTTACTGTATTTCTTTTGTTCGAGCTATCTGCATATTGCATTTTGGCAGGAAATTTATGTATAACTGCATGGATACGCTGCCATCTTCTTAGATTATCCTTCAGCCTTTGACGTTTAACATTTTATTCTGACTTTAATTTGATGCTGTTCTGATGCAGGATCAAGGTATTAATGTTATTTTGTCAGATGGTGATGGTACATTTCATTCCATAAAGGTGATTGATATAACTATTTCTTTCCATACTTGTTCCTTTTGTACATTCTGGAAATTTTCTATTTATTTATTTCAGAAGTAGAGCTCCTTCAGTTAACTATTACATTATTTGCAGGCACTCAGTCAAAGTGATGGAAGATGGCGCTATGATTCCAATAGTGCTGAATCTAGTACTTATGCTGCTGGTATTTATTCTGAAGTTCTGATTTCTCGTGAATTCTGCTGAATCTAGTTTTCTTCAGAGAATTTGGATGCCATGCATAACACTTTGTGCAGAAGATTCTTATTGTACTTTTAAAAGCTTTTTTTGTTTTAGACAACATAATGTCAGCCTACTGTTGCTTGATATTGATTGCTCTGTCATATCTCATGTTGTTGCAGGGATAGCGCTGGAAACAATAGCCGGAGTTGTTTCATTGGCGGATAAAGTGGTGGATGAATCTAAGGCAAGCATCTATTCCCATAGGGTTTTTCTGTTCTTTTGTTTTTTCTTTTTTTGGGGCCAAGGTTTCATATTGTTGGATTTATTAAAGGCACGCTGAATAATTTACAGCAGCACACTCTCCTATATGTGTTCTAGATTGTGAGGTGATTTTTTTTTTTGTTAAGTTAATGCAAACTTATACTGCCAAAACCTTTTTGGTTATGGATGGTTTTACCGGCACTATTTATACTCTATATTTACTGAATATCACATAAGCATGTGGATTTGATTAGAGCTGCAGAAAGCCTTGCCTGACAGATCTTTCAGTTAGGAAGGCTTTGCTGGGTCATATGAGTGAGCACAAGCCAGGCTCAGTTGTTGCTGTTCAAGTTCAGCATTAATGCCATGAACAGGTTGACTCTTAAGTTGAAGCCAGGTGTTTATTATAATCTATGCAAGCTAGCTAATGTTTGAGCTCCAGTCATAATGGAAGCAGTCCAAAAGTGGAGCTTGAGCTTTGCTTTTCTACTAGAAGAATGAAGTGGAATGAGCTTGTTATCAAGTCATACCCAATTTAGTCAGAAATTACTTGATTGATTGTCACTCCTTCACTCCTAAGATTTAGTAGTTCATATTGACTTTTTAGATGCTGTTATAACCCCTTTTTTTTCTTCTCAAAATTGATGTTGTTTTTGAGAATGATGTGTGTGGGGGTGGGAATAGGTTGGGTGTGGTTAGGTTCTTATAGGTTCAAGACATACTATCAAGACTCAACTGGTTTGACCTAAACCTAACCCATCAGCAGGTCGGATTTCCCTGACCAAAACCTGATGGTGGGTCAGTCAGGTCAACCTTGGCTTTAACAGGTTAAGATTAGAGAGAACAAAGAAGGAAGAAACAGAAGGGTTGGGGAAAGAGGGGTGCAATGACTACGAGCTATGATGGGAACAAGTGTTATTTGGTGGCTGGCAATATTGAAGGGATGAACAGTGTCAAAATCGAAATCGACGACAGTGAGCAGCATGAAATCTATATATAGTGGTAAGTCACATGGGATTTATGGACATCTTTAAGCAATGTTGAGTTTTGCATGGTGGTGAGTGACAACGGAGTAGCAGGCAACAGAGGGCTGCATTGTGGGCTGGAGAATGGCCAGGCATCATGGAGATACTTGGGACTGGAGGATGGGTAGAGGAGCCAATAGGAGGAACGGGAAGCGGTGAGATGGAAAAGGAGAGGAGCGAGGTGGAGGAGAAGGGAGAGGAGAAGATGGAGCAGATAAGAGGCAGAAGTTTGGGGATTGTGGACAAGTTTAGGATCATAGGCACTCCATTCAACTTTCATACCATTTGAGCTATTTGATATGCAGATTAGAAATATCAGATTTGTGTATTGGGCTGCTGACTATGACCTGAGGGACCGGGCCCATCAACCTGAACCTGTCCTGAACCAAACTGTTGACTGGTGAAGAATGTCTGAGTTGTGCCCATGAACCCACTATGTGGGGTTAAACTGGTTGGGTCAGGTCAGGAAATTTAAATTACCACCAATATTTCTGTCCAACATTGATGTTGCTGCACACACTTTACAACAATAGATTTTTTTGTCAACTTTGATTAAGACCTGGGAGTGTGTCATTAATGCTTGTAATATTGATTCTTTATCATTCTCTTAAAATTATTTCATCAACTTTGATTAAAACTGGGAGTGTGTTATTAATACTTGTAAAATTGCTTCTTTATCTTTCTCTTAAAATTATTTTGTCAACTTTGATTAAGACCTGGGAGTGTGTCATTAATGCTTGTAATATTGATTCTTTATCTTTCTCGTAAAATTTTTTACAGTCACTGAGAATAACTTTCACTTCAATTCTTCAAACGTGTTGCACAATCATCATTCATGCATAGTACTTTTTCCATATTTTTACCATAATTTATTTATTTTCCTTTACTAGTAAGTAAACATTTGGCTATCATCCTGTCTAATGCGACTTCTTATTCTTGGCAGATAGGAATTGTGAAAAATGACATTGTTAAGCTGTTTGATAGCATTAAAAGTTATGGTATGTATGCATATATATTGCCCTCTTAAGTTCTTTTCATTTTCTTTTATCTTTGTGCATATTATATAATTTCTAATTTTCTCATCTATATTTACTCTACAAAAGCTAGTTTTGTAGAATGTGTTTTAATCTGGAAGAACACAACCTCTTGGCATCATTTTTAATGAATGGAACGTGTTTATCATAATCCATGATAATTCTTTATTTATTGTGAACTTAAATTTGTATATTCTTGAGAAGACAATTGGTTTCTATTTTCTTTTTGGGTCTTGGTCGTCAGACCTAGTCTCATGCCAATCTGCTCCTGCTTCCCTCTCCCGCCTATCCTGTAGCCCTTCAGCCTTCGCTTTTAAGTTTTACCCATATAATGGTCGCCTTGTATTTTGATGTCTGTATTCTCTGTCCAATAAATTTTGATGAAATGGGTAACTTTCCATTGGAAAAAGGTCTTACATTCTAACCTCTATCAGGCTTTTTTATTTTGAAAAAATAATTTTATTTTTTCTGGTACAGTTTATTTATCCAGATTGCTTCCAGAGATGTTACTGAATGCATTTCCATGGCAAATGAAACATACTACATATATCATCATTTCAGTTATTCATCTAATGTGGCAACAGGGCGATTTTATCATGGCAGTTTATTATTAAGTATTATTGTTGTATAGCCAAATCTTTTAAGATGAGAACAAGTTGATTATGTTGGATGAATCATGCTTTTTTTATTCATGAGATGTGAATCACTAAAAAAATGTTTTAGAAGATTGCTCCTCTGCTTGAATTTTTATGTCTTCTACTAATATCTTTATGAAGTTATCAGTTGGGTTTCTTTTATTTTTAGTTGATCTTAATAGCATATCTCTGATATAAGTATCTGCGGAACTTGGCTTAATGTAGATGATGGAACCTTGTACTTTGATGAGAAGCATGTTGATGCTAGTGAATATAAGGGCCCTCTTACAACTTCAGCATCTGTAGTACGGGGTGTTACTGCTTTTGCAACAGTTGCTTCTGGTAGGCTAAATGTGAGTCAAATGTTCCTAAGCCTATGGTATATTGGTATCTGCTTTATGCAATTTTTTTTGCCAAGTGCTTCTTATTTGACTTCTTAAAACAAATTTGCAGATTCCAAATGATAAAATGTTAGGCTTGGCAAAGTTTTTTCTCAGCATAGGAATTCCTGGCAGCACCAAAGACTTGTTTGACCAGATAGAATCTTTATCACGCTTGGAAAACAATAGGCAAGTAAAACATCACAATAGTTACCTGATCAGTTACCTATTTGTTTTAACTTTACTGAATCTACCAGCTTTTTGTACGTTTAAGTTTTCTTGATCAGTTGATCCAAGGTACTTGTTTGACCATAAATTCTGTTGTTTCTATAATCAGATTGATTGCTGTGCCTCGGATGTGTTTGCTGGCTTGGAGTATCAAAAATATGCTTGTTGGTTTTGCATATAGAATTTTCCACTGTTCGTAAGATATATATATATATATATATATATATATATATATATGTATTGGAATAAGCTGTGTCTCTCCTTGCATAACTGGAAGACTATCTGTTTGATTTCTTTGTTAATATCAGTTGTCATCATGTGAAGAGAATGTCAGTCAAAAAAAATTGTGAAGAGAATATATATGGAAAAATCATTATCTTCATATATGAAGTAAGTTGTCATTGGATCTGTATTCTAATATTAAAGTGAGTTTAGAAGAGATGGCTGATACAGCACTAGTTCTGGCTTGGAGTCTCAAGACCACTTGTTTAATTTTGCGAAGTTGTAGCTTGAGGGTTGAGGTATGTGGATAGCTCTTGGGATGTCTAGTATAGCTACATATGTTTAGAACAAGGGTTTTAAAGTCAGTGTTAGTGGGCATGCCATTCACATGCCAGCAGGGTTCGTGCCATGCTTTGCTAAAACACATGCGAAGCTGTGCTATTTTTTTAAAAAATAAGATTTGGAAACCTTTTAAATTAAATAGGCATTGTGTTGACCTGTGTTGGGTGCTAGTTTGGCCCAGGATACTACATGCCAGCTGGCACCTAAATCCTTTGTTTCAAACTCATACCTCTTGGTTTAGGTGCTTCTGTGCAAGTTGCTGCTTTTCATCAATGTTCAGCCATTTTTGTCTATCACTTGTTGATTTCTTGATCAACAATATCACATTGTTGTGAGGGAACTGGCTGCTCCAGGACCGGATTTTTCTTCAACTATTCTGTGAGACATGTGCAGAGTGGATAGATGGAAGAAAAACAACGATAATCTTCTGTTGTACTGCCAGTTCATTTCACTGGTGATCGAGAATGTTGCTTAAGTCCAGAGATCAAATTGATGTGGTAAATCTTATGATCGATGATGCATGTTCAAATCTAAGACCAGATTGATGATTTAAGGGCAGTAATCACCTCATGCCCTATCTATTTAGTGTTGACCTTTAGATTTGTTTTTGCTTTTTCGAAGTAGTGAACATAGCCTTAGATGTTCTTTCTTAAAACTTCAATCTTGGTTGTTTTAAAACTCTCCTCGTCCCTTCTGATCTTTTCACTCAAAAGTATTTCCGTCATTATAATATCCTTTGATCACATTTCTCTCATACCCTTATTTTTGCTAGTGACGGTGTAGGCTGATGTACTTATCTACAACTTTGTCCTTCATGGGCTTTACCCTATTTTATGACACGAGAACATAAACAGAAGTGGGAGTGAAGGTGAGGATAGAGGAGCATACATTTAGGACTCGTGTTTGAAGAGCCTATGAAGAATCATGCAGCAGTACATGCTGTGCAATTGCATGTGCATGTTTGCATGCTATACAATGTATGATGACGTTAGGCATTAACTTGGACTTATTTTGTTTCGCTTGTGCTTTTAACCTTCATATTTATTGGTTTCTAATAAGGATGCAAGTCAATGATACAAATTGTTATTTTGGGTTATCAACAATAGGATTAGATGGAAATTTTCACGAGGCATTTGTTGTATTACAAGTGATATTGTTCCTTTGGTAGTGGTAATGCATTAACATGTCCTGCGCTATATGTGCACATGTAGCTATAAAACTGGCAAAATAATGGGACGAATACAAATTGAGATTCCATATTCACAAAAAACGACTCTGTTTTGAAGAAACAGACTCCCTATAAGTTTCTGCCAGGAATCATGAAATTGTATTCCTGAGGTGGGTGTGCAGGGGTTTTGCCAGAATCCTTCAACTGCTGTTTTATCATGCTAGTCATCCGTGTCTGAACTTTGGCATAGTCATCTTAAATGAGAAAGGTTTTTTTTTAATCCCTGGTTTCCTTTGAAAATATCTGTGATGATGGTGCTCTCTTTTTGTTGATATAAGTAACAAACATCTATTTTTCCTACCCAATCATGCATAGGTACTAATTCAATTGCCTGCTTTGCCTGCTATAGGGTCTCCATTCCACTGATTCTTTCACTTCCATCTACGGTACTTTCATTAACCTCGAAGGACCAACTCAAGGTAACTGATTGCATCTCATTCTGCTGAGCTTTTGGTTGGCTTCTTTATCATTTATTTTTCTGCCTGCCATTTTTTATTATTTTCTCATGTTTTTCTCAGACTTAGAACCTGGTATCACCTCTCTGCTCTCTTTTCAACTATTTGCACAATTTTTTTCGTTGTTTTTCAACAGATAGCTGTAGGTGGTAATGTTCTTGATAGAAATGAATCTCAGAGCATGATAAAGGCAACCTGAATAGATGGCATGTGACATGTTAATTACAATTATGGTGTTGGAAGTTACTGTATTCATTTTTTTCTCCCCTTGGTTTTTTCTTGAAGGTGTTTTGGCAATGGTCGTAACTCGTAATCTTGAAAAGTCTTGGTCATTGAGGCTGCACTTGGTTTAGGAAAAAGTGGAATAAGAACAAATACCTCTTGTTTAGAATAGTTATCCCACAAGTTATTGCTATGTATATTTTGGATAAATTTCTATATAACTAGCTGATGATGATTTTATTCATCAAAGGAGTTGGATAGAATAAAAGAGGGTCGTACTCTAGGAACAATGATATTTCTGCTCAGTCTTAAACAGGTTTGAGCAGTAACTAGCCCACCAGCCATTTATTATGTATTAGAAAGTGAGCCTTGGTGCAACATAAGATTGCTCCATTGTGACCTGGAGGTCATGGGTTTGAAACACATAAATAGTCTCTCTGCACGCGGAGGTAATGCTGCATACATATGGCCTCCTCAAACCCTGCAATGGTGGGATCCTCATTCAATGAGCCACCCTTTTTAACTTTTGGTATCAGTAGGCCTCGTGTTTCTTATTGTTAAAACCTCTGCATTTACTTTGTGTAGTATGGTTACCTCTTTGCTTCATTACCAATATAATCCCAGGATAAGTGGTAAAAATCATTGAAAACAGTGAGCTATGAGCTTGAACTGAGAATAGCCACTATGGTATTATATGTTAAAATTAGCAGACAACAAAATAATTTTACCTTCATGGACATCCATTAAATTGCTCCAAGAAACAGTTAATTAGAAAAAAATTGATTAAATTTGTTTTTTCTTGATTTAAAGGAAGCACTTCTTTGAGCTTATTTCAGGTTGAGGTGACTACAGTGTTTGGTTCTGCAGCACCACCACTGACAGTAAGGATGGTGCAAGCTTCTCGTTCTGATTCAAAAGGCACCCCTGTCCTTGAAAACCAGGTAGCACATTTCATTGAATTGCTGATTAATACCTTCTGCTTCATTTTGATTGGTCTCTTACCTTTGTAGTTTTTATTGAGCTCCATGTATATGTCTGTTAGTTGAATGTCTGATTTAATATGGCTACTTCTCTTTTCCCTAGCTGACATCTGTTATTTTGATTATTTTTATTGCCAAACCTTGAGCTGAATGTTTTCTATTGCAGGAGCTCCAATTTGACTCAGAAAACACCATCCATTACTTGGATATCATACCGCTGAAATTAGATGTTGGAAAGTATACATTAATTTTTGAGGTATTTTAAGGATCTCCATTTGTTACATTTGTACTGTGTATTGATTAGCAAGGAAGTATCACCAGTGAGGTGGGTCGGTTCATATTGTGCAGATCTCACTTCATGACCCTGAGAATACAAATACATATGCTACGGGGGGACGCACTAGATTGATGGCATTTGTTACAGGATCTATCAAAATTGACAAGGCAGAAATTGGAATTTTAGAGAGTGATGCTGGAAATTCAGAGACATTGCAAAAGTAAGGCTTCTAATCTTCTCCCTGTACACAGATGCTGGGCTGCTATGATTTCCTCAGTGTTGAATATACAATACTAGTATAACAGTATTCGTCCTGAACATTTTAAACCTCAGAAGATTGAGGAGATTGTACTTAGTTTAACAACATAGAAGTCTCAATTTATATCTTGTATTCATTTTAAGACAGGATACTAAGTGTAAGTTGAGAGCATGAGATCATCAGGAATTATACTAATTGATTAGTGTTTTTCATATGTTGGCCTTTGCCCGTAGTCTATTTTATCAGTCTCCTGCTAGTTATGAATGTTTTCAAAGACAATAAGACATGCCAACTATTTCCTTCCTTGGTTTTCTTTTTCTTGCAGGCTTGGGACATGTCACAAAAGGGTATTATTAATTAACTCATCTTCTATCTCATGTTTTAACATTCTTTTTGCAGATTAGATTTATCAAGAGACAGCACACTTTCGCTATCAGCAAATCACCTCCAGAAGCTGCGTCTATCTTTCCAGCTAATCACTCCTCTTGGGCACAATTTTAAGCCTCACCAGGTTCTTAGGCTATAACTTTAATGACGTGTCTGGTAATGCTATTTGTTCATTTTGATTTGATGGAAACAATGGATTACAGGTGTTTCTCAAACTGAGGCATGAAACCAATGTTGAGCACATCTTTGTTATGGAGAGTTCTGCAAGGCAGTTTAAAATAACCCTAGTAAAGTTTCTCTCACCTCAAATTCTTTTGCATGCTTTGCTTTTTATTCTGTAGTGGCAGCTTATTGATGGAAAAGAGCTTTCTAGCATGAGATTTTTCTTTGATTGTTTAAATTTAAGTGTGTTAAAGATTTGGCATAAGTGCTATTATATGACAATTGTGCATATAGTTCTGAAATGAACTTAAGGACGTCTAAGTTTGGACTGGTCCTTGATAGAAGCATACTGTATTAATTTTAAATGATACATAAAAGCTTTGCTTTAAGATGAGCATAACTTTGATAATAAGGTTAATGCAGCAAAAAGGCGTCAACAAATAAATAAGAAGCTTACATGTAAGCATTAGGTTTAGGGAACATCTTCGTGCATCAGGCCGAAGGACCTAAGCTTTCATTGGTTACTTGTTTTGTTTGGATTGTTAGGCTGAGACTAGGAAAAACAAAATTCAGAAGATACAAAGAATGAATGTATTATAGACAATTGTAGGATTGTATCATTGATATTTTATCATAAATCACATGAATTATTTTTATCATTGCTATTCCGTGTAATAAAAGTTGATACATCAATATTTGTGTTTACCACCAAAGATTTGTGTCTTATCACGAAAACAAATCATAAGTGCCGAGACAATTTAAGCAGGTTATATATAAAAAATAGTAAATTACAAAAAACTTCTTGAGGTTTATGTTTGTTATAATTATACCTATTAGTTTGTAAAATCTACACTTATACTCAGCTAAATTAACGGTGTTAGTGAATCCGTTTACCTCATATAAAAAGTCAAAATTTTTTCTGAGTGAGGAGTAAATTACAAAAAGCCCCTAAGATTAGGGGTAAATTATATTTACATTCAATAGTTTGAAAAATATATGCTTATCCCCTTAAGGTTTGTTTTTATCCAATACTTTAACCCATCACTTAACAAAATGTTAGCCAAACCATTAACTTAAATTGGATCTAAATGCCACGTCAGAAAAAATTTAAAAAATGATCAAACTAGCCTTAAGTGATACAACATCCACCTAAGGAGGAGATCAGCCGTGAGGTGCCATGGGTCTGAGCTTGATCTTAATGAATTATCATAAAAGAGCCATGTGCCAAGAGAAAAACAATCTAAATTTCTCAAGTAAGTGGATGCCTCTAAAATTTTCTGAGAGTTTTATCGCTTGAGCTAGCTTGTCCATAGTCCAAGCCAGGCTATGCAATCGCAACTGATACACCCTTCAAAAAGAGAGTTCTCACGCATGTATTGATTTGAATCCTTTTGATGATAGGCTGCCAGAGCTATTATAGCTCTATATGTAGACATAGAAATCCTCATTCACAGTGACTGTTAAGAAATCATGTCCACAATATTTGACAAGTAGAACTCAAAATCAGCAAATAATACACCGGCATCTCCAATCTTTATGATGTGGTGGGCGGAAAAGTGAGAACAAAACTTGATCAGAAAGAACAGAGGCTGGTCGGAAAGGATGCTCGTTGTCGGATGTCGGTTGGGAAGGAAGCTTGTTGTTGGTCGCTTGTCATGAAGGAACATTTGTGGTGGGTTGGCGAAGTGGGAAAGAACCCCTAGACGCTTAAGCTCGAAGAGAAGAAGACTCTAGAAGACATAATACTTAAAGAGTTTCGAGAGTTGGAAAAGTGAAAGAGGAGCCTTATGTTCTTGTAGAGGTAATTTTGACTTTTTACAATAGATTGGTTTCACTAATGCTGTCAATTTAAATGGGTGTAAGTGTAGGTTTTTACAAAATATTAGGTATAAGTGTAATAAACATAAACCTTAGGAAGGTCTTTGTAATGTTATTTTGGTCATTTTCAATTTTTTTCGACATGGTATTTGGGTCCCATTAAAAGTTTACGGTTTGACTAACATTCTGTTAAGTTATGGGTTGAAGTATTGGATAAATTAAATCCCAGGGAGGTTGGGTGTAAGTGTAATTTACCTCTAATCTCAGAGAGGTTTTTGTAATTTATTTTATAAAAAATTATGGAGTTGAGTATTTTGTCAGACAAATATATCATGTTTGATGTCAGTGAAAGAGGATGAAACCATGCTGAAGCATATATATATTATATATATATATATATGTATGTATGTACGTATGTGTGTATGTATGCTTGTAATGTACGTATGTGTGTATTTAAATGAGGTAGGCCTGAAAATTTTGAAATGTTGTGTGGATAAAATTTACATTAGGTAGGTCTGAAAATTTTGAAATGTTGTAGATAAAATCTAACCATACCGTAGAATGTTGCTTTATGACTGAGTCATGGTAGATGCATGAATGTGTACCAATAACTTGAATGAGATTATAATTCCTATATTGAAGTTCGAGGCAGCATGTTTTCTTATTGGAAAATACTTGGCCGGAAAATGCCCCTTGCATGGTCCTCTTATACATGTGGATGTGGCTGCCTGTGAGAGGCTTATCCCTTTAAACCCCCATCTGTATCGTATTATTCCCAAAATTAGTGCTGGTTGTTAACTATGAGGTGCCAACCATGCATGTCCATGTTAGTGCAAAGCACCATTCATAAATGGCAGTATGTGAATATATGATGTTAATGGAATGTGCTTGCCTGTTCCAAAAGTCAAATGACTAATATTTTTTTATATTTGAACTTTTGTAGGACTTCCTTGGTCTAGTGGAAAGATTTTATTATCTTTCTGGAAAATATAAAATTGAACTTACAGTTGGTGACGCAGCAATGGTATTGCTCTTCTTGCTTCTTTAATGAACTTTACCTATTGATGCTGGCTCTTACAAACTTGTTTGTGATTATGCAGGAGAATTCTTTTCTACGTGCCCTTGGTCATGTTGAGTTAGACTTACCAGAACCACCAGAGAAAGCAGCACATCCCCCTCCGCAGCCTGTTGACCCATACCTGAGATTTGGGCCAAAACAAGAGATATCTCACATCTTCCGGGCACCAGAGAAGAGACCACCAAAGGAGCTTTCTCTTGCATTTTTGGCTCTTACTCTTCTTCCTTTTGTAGGATTTTTGATAGGGGTGAGTTTGATATTTTCTTTTCAAAATGATGCATTTCACAGACATAGGTAGCTTGGATCTTGTATTTTTAATTAGTTCTAGCATTATATCCAAGGATGCTCAGAGGAACTAGGTTTCCTTTATAAAAAACCTTTTTTTTCCGTGAAAATTAAAATATGGAAAGAACAAGTTTCTGGATTTCCTATCATATGCTCAAATAAGTTGGGTTTTTCAGTTTTGACGGTCTTGGGAGTTTTGGTTGAAAGGTTTTTGATGATTGAATTATATGAGAATCAGATATATATACTTTCTTCATCCAGCCTTGCTATTAATATAGAGGTCTTTTAGCTCAAACTTGAATTAGAAAGGTGAATTCTTCTTTATTGTCACCAAAAAGTTAATTATTTCATATGGTATGTTGTAATTGACTCTGCATTTTTTTGCAGCTGATGCGTTTAGGAGTAAACCTGAAGAGCTTCCCTTCCTCGACAGTACCAGCTGCATTGTCCATACTCTTTCATGTTGGTATTGCAGTTGTGTTGTTACTCTATGTGCTTTTCTGGCTGAAGGTCCGTTATTTCTCTCCCCTCGGTTGTGGTTGTATTATTTGATGGATACATATTATACTGAAGCTTCTCTTTATGGAACAGTTGGATCTCTTCACTACGTTAAAGGGTCTTGGGTTCCTTGGGGTTTTTCTGGTCTTCGTGGGTCATAGGACTCTTTCCTACCATGCTTCAACAACAGCTAAGCTGAAGTCTTCTTGAGTGGATTTTGAGAGTCTTCCGGCTTATATCAGTTTTTTAGGCTTCTTCAAGCACTGTAGACTTTAATCAGGAATTCATTTTTGTGCCAAGAGAAGCTAGACAGCAGTATATGCCATCTCACATTGTCTTGATGCTCGTTCTCTGTTTGATTGAAGATAACAAGTTATGAGATGTTTCATTAGCATATTCCCCTGTTTTCAAGGGACTTCAGTTATGAGATGCTATTTGTAATTAATGTTAATGCAATGCCAAATCATTGCCAGGCTCGCCGGATATATGCTTGTTTAGATGGACATCAATGAGGAGAAAAGCTGAAAGGCAATTCATCTTTTCCTCGAGCTCAAAGTTTTTTTTTGTCCCCAATTCTTTCTATTTTGAAAATATTGTATGTACTCCATACAACTAGGCAACATGAAAAAATATGCATTGGTTGCTTTGCAAAGTTAGATTTTTTTTTTATTCCTTAACTTTGTTGGAAATTCAAAAGCATCTCACTAGAACGTTTGCTAATAAGATGCTGACATGGTAAGCATCTCCAGCAATTAGAGAGGTAGCCTTTTCGGTTCTCAGGTACATTTATGTAGTGCTGACATAATAAGCATCCCCTGAAGAAGCGTAGTCGGTCTGTGCTTAACAATAGATTAATAACTAGTTTTTTTGTGAAATCAGAGCGGTCATATTCATTTCCAACGGTTATTTTAGCTTCTCTGACAGCTAGAAATATCTTCTAATTGGTTTTTGAAACTATAATTGAAAATATAAATATATGGAAACATCCCCAAAAAAAAAAAAACAAGAAGAAAGGGGGATTAAGGAGCCTGAGTGGAGGAGTTAAAAGAGAGAGTACAAATTAATCATCATTTTTTGAGCTTCTAGTTCCAACACAATAAATAGAGTAAGCAAGAAAGAGAAAGAAAAAGAATTGATTTCAAATCTTCAAGATTCTAATATTCACAGCAAATCAAGCGCGAGCTACAGCGAAAAAAATTCAACTTTTGTAAAAGTCATTGTGTATGTATTTTTTTTATTTTTGTTTAGTTAGGAAATCTTGTGTTGGGTTTTATGGTGTAGTTGATACCGTAAAAACATCAGCGGACTTGCAAGGTTGGTTGTATCCACGAACACCTAGGTTGCTGTCGATTATCCTAAAATATCGATTAAGTTTTGTTGAGCTTGGGAATCAGCAAAAAATTCCTAAGTATTATTGGATTTTAGGATTGGTTTAGCTGTACCAGTAAAATAACTTGGTTTTGATTGATTGCCAGAAAAAATCAATTAGATTTGGTTTTGAGCCCGAAAAACAACTAAGATGCAATCTTGCTTATAAATTACAGTGAAATTCTCAAAGAAAAAATCTTAGAGAGTGGACGTAGGTACAGAGTGAGCACCGAACTATTATAAATCTTTTTGGGTTGCCACCTTGGGCAGCATATGATCCGTTGGTGCCATAACCCATTCAAACAGTATTTCATAACCAGCATACGTAATGTCACAGTTTTTTGGTGCCATCAGTTCCTTTTTATTTCTCTAAGTATTGGATAAATGTGTCATGCCATGAAAACACAATCTGATCGAAGTCCAATATCGTACCGGGTGTATTTTGTGAAGGACAACTATAATATATGCATACATGCTACAACAGTCCCACAGGATGATGGCATATTTAGTCTTCAATAACAATGGACCTGAAACTTCCCTAAAGCATGCAAAAGCAAGTCATTCCAAATCTGCAATCTTAGAAAACCATGTATAAGCTTGCATGTCCTTTTGTTCCAAATACGCATAAATGAATTAGCTACAAAGGCTGCCCTATGAAAAAGAATGTACAAGAGAACATAGATTATGAATAAGGCGCATATGACTTATTAAATCACCTAAAAAAGAAAGTTACTTTCATAGTGAACAAAATTAAATCATGTAAAGTGGTTTATCCTAAAATAGTCGTATTTCCACACGTCAGAACCTAGCACTAACATTTGAGAGTACACATGTAATGTGTTCTCTGCAAACCCAAATCTGAAAGACTTCTTAACATAATACATGGGTCAATGAAAGTAAAGCAAGAAAAATTTTGAGAAGGATATTTGCTCCGCCGATAATTCGAGACTATCACAAAATTGAGAGCATGAGATTACAGCCTCTGATTCATATAGCAAAATGTCATTTGTCCTAACTAAAGAAGTCAAACAATGTTCTTGTTGTGTTCCCCATCTTCTCATTCCGTCAAACCTCTAAATAGACAATCCTAAACAGTCTTTTATGTTATTTGAGCAGTATATCTAAATACCAAGTAATGTCTATTTTGGGTAACCACTGGCCAACAAGATTTGCCTAACAACTCTGCAAAGCAAGAACAAAATTCTCATCCATTTCTCATCCGCTCATTTATTTCTATTGGCTTCTATGCAAACCTTCTTGTGCATTTCTCCAAAAGATGTTCCCGTTCTCATCTTCCATTTCGGTCATATTTGATTGAAACAACAATAGAAGGACAATTTCATAACAAGGCTTGCTTCCTCCTCTCATGTTTTTCAGAAAAATTAACACTCCAACTTCATAAAAGCCATAGAAATTATAAATAACTAAAATTTGATTAATAAACACAGTGATTATTATTTCATCATAACAACTCTTATTCAGTATTTACATTACTTAGAAACTGTGTTATTTTTTTGCTCTTGAATCTGCTAGAATGAAATGAGTAGCCGTTGTACTAAAAAAAAAAAAAAAGAAAAAAAGACTGTATTTTTGTTTTGTTTATTTGATGATACCGATCTGGTGAAATATTGCTGCTGCCGTTCGTGCGATCATTATAAAACTGTCGGTCGGTTAATGAGGGAGCGCCGTTGAAACGCTGCCATTACGGCGTTATTATTAAACCCTTGGCCGAGACTTTCTTCCCTCTGCTATATTTCAGGTGCTGCTGCTCTCAGTACCTATATAAACCCCCGTAGTGCCTAGTTCTCCCTCCCTTGTAATCTTTTCCTCTCCTTGTCCCCTCTCACCCGTCTCCTCGCTCTCCGCGAAAACCCTAGTTCTTGATACCCTCCCCGGTTCTTGAAACCCTTGGGAGTTGGAAGGAGAAGACATGGAGGGATTTCCGGGAGGGGCGACGGATTTGTCCCAGCTCCAGTCCACCATGGAGGCGGTCGAGCACGCTTGCTCTTCGATCCAGGTTTTCTCTCTTTTCTATCATTGTCTGACGTTGATGCGTTCTCTTTTCTATGTGGGTTCTCTAACTTTAGGGTTTTATGATTGATGTTTTCTTGGTTTGCGTATTCTTTAAAAAGTCGAAGAGACCAGAAAGTTATATGGGTTTCGATGTAGTTTTGGCATCATCTATGTCTCTGTTGATCTGAATGAGTTGTTATTTGTTTATATCATTTCCAAAGATTATTGTACTCTTCTTGTTTCTTGATTTATTTCTCGATCAGATATCCCAACCCAAGCAAATTTATGTAAATCTTGAATCGATCAAAGGAAACAGGATCCTTGCAACAGTCTGGGTCATTGGCTGGCGGTTTAGTCTCAGCATGAAGATCTTCCAGGAAGTGGCTATTACTCGAGTAGTTCCCTTAGGCACCCTAGATGCATCATTTCTGCGTCAACTTGCCAAAATTCCCTACTCAAATACTAGAAATCAAGATGCGGGGCTGGATTTGCTGTCAAGCACTGAGACCGACAAAATACATCGGAAATGGTGGGGTTGGAGAGGCTCATAATTGTAACTCCTTGGGGATTGTAACACACCACCACTCTCTACAACCATTTGTTTGATCACATTTCCAACCCTCACTCTGGTCTTACTACCTTTTTTTCTGAGGAATCTTACGTAGCTTGCACCATGTAGCTCTTTTCTTGAGGAAGCTAAAAACTCTTTTTATTAGATTTATATATGACAGTGGCTTATTTGATTTCTATTTCTTTTTATTTTTTCTTTTTCCTGTGTTTCTTTGGATGCATATTGATTGTTTGTTACATTTAAGGCATTGTATTGGCTTCCAGGTGGCACATTTTCAGATCTTATTCATTTTTCAAATATTTGACTTTTATTTGATCATGCAGATGCATGTGAATCCAGGTGAAGCAGAGAAAATAATCCTCTCACTGCGTCTATCTCCTCTGCCATATCAGTCATGCCGATTTATTCTTGGTACGTTGCTTCTAGGACTATACTCACAGGCCATTGGAAGGGTTATTGATTGACGTAGAATACAATCATGAACTGATGTGATTGATTTCACGAGACTTGCGGTCACTTGTTTTTGTTATTATTTATAAACTGAACGTCACCTTTCAGGTGGAAGCAATGTCTTTGTGTTGGTATATCTTCAAAGGAAATAGGCCAAGAAAGGGAAAAGTAAATGGCATATGTGTGTCATGATCCCTTTAAACAATTTTAAGTGAGGCTCGAAAAATGACTGTAAAGTATCAAAAAGCATTGGCAAGCATCTGAGATAAGGGCTCATGTCCATGTTTCAGGATGTATGATATTGTCGTAATTTGTATCCTGAAAGTTTATTATTGTAGTTGCCTTATGTTATCCTCTTACTTTCTAACTCATGATAGACATCTGATATGTTGTGTGATGTAGTAACTTTTACATGCATGCCCTATATAATGTGCTTGCATAGATTTTTTTTTCTAAAAGTTATTAAGAACTTTTATTGGCTTATGATATTTGGTAGTTCTTGCTTATTAATGAAAGCCTTTGCCTAGAGCTTGATGTTAAATTATGATGTCTAACTTAAAAAGGTTGTAGAATATGTGTGAACACGTTATGATGTTTCTGAGTAATTGCTATGAAGTATATACAGAAATAACGTATTAATGCTCGAGAACAGATAACATGGGTGAGAAATTTATGTAGGTATCTATTTTAGAAGTTTTCGAATATTTTTAAAAAATGTACTTATTTATTTTGACGTTGGTGTTCTATTGTTGATTCAATCATTGTTGTCTACAGCAGGTTTCAGATCTATGATACAACCCTCATATATGTCTTTTTTATTTTACTTTCCTGATGAGAATAGACCCCAATATCTTCTGATGGTTCAGTGAACTGGATAAGACCCCCATGTTGAAATGGGGTGAGTATATCAATGTGGTACGGTATGGTTGAAATTTGAAACCTTGGTCCAGAGCAAGGCTTGAACTGCTTCATAATGTTGGAAATCATGCATTTTACATTTCCATATGATGGAGTTTTTAGGTTTCCGAAATAGTATACTGTAAGAAGAAGTGCTACTGCAGACTTGGACTTGGGAGTATAAAGCACATAAGATTTGCTGTTGCCAGCAATTCTATGCTATCATTTGCAAAAAATGAACCATATCCTCCGTTTTCTTCCTTCTCCTTTTTTCCTCATTTATTACATCTATCACGTCCCTCTTAGAGACTGCATGTGCTAGGATTATCCATTTGCTGTGGGATCAAATGAGACCTTCGGATACTTCTTGCAAAATATTATGCTGGTTGTGGACTGTGCTAGAAGTATTCTGATAAATTATTCTAAATCATGGTTCGCCGTACCGGCCGGAACCAAGCGGTATGGGGTATACTGTACCGTACCAGTACCCAGTATGGGTGGCGTGCCGACACTCGGTTCGCCGAAAAAATTTTATATTGCATCGTACCGACACAGTGCTAGTGTGGCACCCGTATGGGGTCCGGTACCGAGACGGCAAACCTTATTCTAAATCATGCTTCAAGTGTTCACATCATATCTTTTTTGTTTAGCATGAGCATTTATACCTCTTTCCTTGCGCTACTTGCAAACGCAAAGTTTTCTCTTTCATGTTGGCTTGTAGTATTGACATTGCTCTCATATTTCAGAAACTTCTCAAATACCAAATGCAAGGTTTCAGGCTGCTGGTGCAATTGGTGATGCTGCAATAAGGGAATGGGGAATCCTTACAGATGAGAATAAAAGAAGCTTGATATCGTATGCTTATCAACTCTTACAGGTGTGGCTGAATGCTTTGTTGGTATTTGAATGATATCTTACCTGTTTGTATTGTAGATTCTGTTTATGCTATGTTATGGAACATTCTGGGGCTGCTGATGCTTATGTACAAGCAAAAGTTTCTGCTGTTGCAGCGCTGTTGATAAAAAGAGGCTGGTAAGCTGCATAAGTCACCATATTTCAATTTTAGTGCTTACTCCTCTGCATGGTTATTATGTTATATATTTGTGCGTACTGGTCTTTGATCTCTATAGAAGTGATTGATTTGGATAAGGCAAATAGAACTTCAAATCTGGATATCTCTGTATACTCTCTTTATAAACAACAAATACAACATAAGGGGAGGCAATTGAAAAGGTAAATTAGAAGGTAAAAGTGGAGGAAAGAATTGAGAGGATAGACAAGAAGTCAAGAATCAAGGAAAAAACCTACATAAGGAAGCTACTTCATTCAACATAACCTATAAATTGTATAAAATTTGTCACTTCTTATGAAATCCTGCTTATAAACCCCTAAAGAACCCTCAAGCAATGTTTTCATACATAAAAGGGCACTCAACTTCTTCATAATAAATTTAATACTTTAATGTTATATAATTTGACTCACAATAGGATTCTTGATGAACCTAAAACTCAGCTACATTAATATCACTCATTTCTTTTAACAATGTCAACCAAATACTTTCTAGATAGAGTGAGAATCTTATTCCGACATCCTAACATAAAAATGCCATTAAAACCAATCTAGGAAACCGTCCTAATGGTTTGAAGCAATTTTGAAACCAAGTTGAGACTTATAAAACTAACCATTGGTCCTTATAAAAATAAGACCTAAAAACTCATTTAAACGTATCCCCAAAACTAATTATGTAAATTTCAAGAAAATATAAGACAAGCCATCTATGCTTACAAGCCCTGAGACCGAAAAAAAAGGAGGAGAAAAGCTTTAAGATAATAAAACCACACATTAACAGAAATAAAATATGACAATTAAAATAACTAAATCTAAAGCCAGTTTAAACCTAAACTACATGACCTTTCCAACAAATTATCGACTCAGTTCACAGGTGTGTCCCTTTGCATGATCCATGCCCATACCATTATATATCAATTTGTGTTGCTGCACGTTGCTTTGATATGCATGATACATAGGAGGGCTAGAAGTGGCCCAGGTTGGCTTCAGGCCTGGTATGAAGTTAATTTATTCGAGCTTGGGCCTGAAATTGGAGCTTGAAAAATTTCTAACTGGGTTTGGGTCTAGCCTTGGCCCGACCAAAAGCCTGAGTCCAGCAGCAGGCTGGATCCTAGAGACCGCTCCCCCATTGTCCCCCCTTTCCTCTCTTCATCCACATTCTCTAGAGCCTGATTGGGCTTTTTGCTCAGGTTTAGGCTCGGTTCAAGTTTGGGCTAGAGCTTGGAAAAATGTTTTGTGCCTAGGTCTGGCTTGCAACGCAAAAAAAATTTTCAGACCGGAGCCGGGTCATAGGGAAGCTTGACTTGGTCCGGTTCTAGCCCTAATGATAAGCCAATATGTAGTGCTATAATTTTGCATTTGACTTATCTTGAAAGCCGCTAGAGATCTACTATGCTTCCCTCATTCCATGTTTGCTTCTTTGCTAATCAATTGACCTCCTCCCTCCATTTACTTCTGTACTTCTCCCCTTGGTCTTCTACAGCCTCCTTTATATTCTCCATTTTTTGAAGCCGCCAATTGTTGTTATGCCTATAAATGGGTCCAGTTATGCCTATGCAATTGCATTTCCCTTTCCTAATCCATTGTATTTCTCCTTTTTCTTTAATGTACGAATAGGTTGATCTAGAGCTCTCTTGGTTGAGTATGTTAGGTATTGACTTCATTAGCTGAATTTGGCTGATTTGGATTAAGCATTTTTTGACTTGACCTAGACTTGACTCGCACAGCCATGCATGGGTGTGGATTGCAAGCGTGTGTTGACATGATGCTTAAAATGGTATTTTAAGTGACATTCCTTTGATAATCATTTGCTTCAAGCAATTAATAATGCCCATTGGGTTACTTTAACCATAGTAGAAGTTTCGTTGTTATTTTCATATGAATGGATGAAATACATTGCTTGCTTAATGTGTAATATACTCCGGCATAAAATATCCTTGATTGTCGTGTAGTTTTTACTGCAACTTGATGAATCATAGCTTTTTGAGTTTAGATGTTAAATGTCATACACCTGTGTTTTGATGTTCATTTGTAGGCTAGATTTTGCTGAAACCGAGAAGATGGCTATCTTTTCCGAGGTATGGACTTACACAAATAACAGTATGATGTTTTAATCGCTAGCCTCGTGCTTTTCACTTTTCATCTCTAAATTTTCTCTTATTATCTATAGCATAGGCTTTAGAAATCATAATATATACGGGGAACTTAAATTGATATATGTTAGTTATGCATCATGCTTCTAACTAAGTTCTCCATGTGTGCTATTGAATATCTTTTTTTTCTTTTTAAAGAAAAATCCATTCTCTTGTTGCTCACACCTCCAATCAGTATGATTGGAAATAGATTTTTCTTCGTTGTTGCATGGAAGCATGGGCTTTCAATTTTTCTATTGTTGTATAAAACTGACTGCATAGCCATAATATTGCCCCCAGTATCTCTTAAGAAATTTACTTTTTTGCTGTAAGAATTAGAGATCTTTGGTATTGCTTTCTGATTCCAAAAGATTTTTATCATAATCATAGCTGTCGAATAAACCAAGTAAACCCCTAATGTGGGACTTAGCCTGTTGGCCAAGCGGTTGCCTATTATGGAGATCACCCAGGTAAGCAACTTATTTATAAAGTCACTTTATTCTTTCTTCAATCCATGGAATGTTGTACTGGCCCGTACCGGCCGGTATGGGCCGGTACGTACCGGTCTGGTCCTAGATCGGTACCGGAACCACAAGAAAATCGGTATTTTCCGGTTTTTTAGCCGAACCGGCTGGTATGGAGCCCGGACCGGTCGGAACCGGCCGATACCGCTTGGTACCGGCCTCGTATGGGTGCGAACCGGCCGGTTCGCACCGGTACGATTTTTTTTTTTTTAGAACCACAGCGCCTCGCGCTGTGGTTTTTGAAACCACCGCATACCAGCCGGTACGGTACCGGTACCGGCCGGTATGTACCGGACCGGTACCGTACTGGTCCGGCCGGCCACCGGTACGCCGACCGGTACCGGTACGGCGGACCTTGCTTCAATCAATTATTTCATCACTGTATATTGCAAATTCCATGGCCATAGTCCACTTTCATCAAGTACTCTCTCTCTATTTTTCATACTTTTGTCTATATTATACACCCCCTTCCGTTGGTTCAATTTTTGACCTCTTTTAGTGAGGGAAACACATGAAGTACATGGCCAAAAGAAGTATCGTCATCGTAAAGAAATTTGAAATTTTTTTTCAAGCCTCTATATGCATCAGAGCTACATTTTGATCATAATGAAAGAGACATCATTGACTAGATACGCATCCAATTCATCCTTTTATGTGCATTAGATTTGCCAAACACTAGTGCTATTACAATATGAACTCATTTGCTCAGATGTTTCTTCACTCCATCCATCTGTGGACACTCCAAATTTATATTCCACAGTAATCTTTGAGCAGTGTAAAGAAGAATGAGATTTCTGTTAGATCCTTGATACATATCTCCTTCAGTCGCGCATTTACTTGTATCTCTTCTAGCCTTACAATAGCCTTGACACTTGTCACTGCTATAGCTCATGTCCTGAGCAATTTCAGTGTATCGTTCGCACTTTTCCCCTAAATGCCCACCAAATTACATCTCTTATTATTCATGTACTATTGGCTTCTCAATAGGACTCTTGCTCTTGTAACTCTTCCAAAAACTTGTGGAAGGGAATTCAAAAAGGACTTCTGGTACAGTAACTCCTCTCAAAACTTGTGGAAGGGAATATGAAAAGATGCTAGTTCTCACTCTTGATTGGGTTCTTCCCTCCTCCCTTCCTTTTCTAGATAGATCAGAGTACTCCTGAACTCTGTGTGTGCGTGTGCGGGCGTGTCTGTGTGCATATTTGTGTGGTTTCTCTTGTATGTAGGGACTTAGTCACCTCTAGGATATGTTTAGGAATCTTCCTGTATCAATTGGAGATAGGATAGAATTTTTTTTAAATTTTTTGGATCTTTGGAATGATTTAGTGCTCTAGAAAATTGTCAGAAGAAAGGGTTAGGATCTGGGATCAAGAGTAGCAGTTAAGGATAATTGCAAATCCCAGGAATTACCCTTTACCAATATTATATTGCCAAAAATATAACAATTCTGATTCCTCACATTCATCAGGGAGTTCTTTAATTGTGTTAGCTGATTTTTAGGGCCCTTTTCATGGGATGCTTACTTCATATTTGAAAATAGTTGGCCTGATTTCAAATATATTTGATCAGACGCAACACAATATTTACAGCACCGGAGGACTGAGGCATGTTATTCTCTGAGTTAAAGCTGTCTGAATTTGAAAAAGAGAGGATGGTAAACTTAGTTTGGTCAGAAAAAATTACGTTTAACTACATGTTGTGCCTATACTGGTATGCCCAGTTTTCTCTTCTTGTGGCCAACCTAGGCAATGTAACTTCTCATACACAAGAACTATTGATTTTGTAGCAGCAGTTTCAAAACAAAAAAAAGAAAATCTATTCAGGATTATCTAACAATTGCATTTTCAGGTGAAGCAAGCTATTCTGGGCATCCATGGCATGCATGCACAATATACAGGGATCAACTTCTTGGAATCCTTGGTATCCATCATCATACATCTGTGCTTCTTATTCCAAATTTATGTTTTGCTATCTTGCTCTTGCAGCTTTCTGAGTTCTGGAATGTATTTTGCAGGTATCAGAATTTTCACCATCAACCTCAACTGCCATGGGGCTTCCCAGAGAATTCCATGAGCAGTGCCTATTATCATTAGAGTTGAATTATTTAAAGGTTTTGGTTTTACTTTTTTAGAAACCTGTTTGCATAGATTTTATGGTTCATTATACACATTCATGTGTGATGTTCAAAAGCATTTGGACTTGGGTAATTTAAGTCTGGGTGGGTCTCCTTCCCTTTGTCTTGAGGAAAATCATAATTTTTTAGAAAGCACTTAGTTCTTGATTCTGATTCTTTGATGTACATATGTATACATAGCACATTGTACATATCATACATGCACACATACATACATATATAGGTTCATACATAACATAACATAAACATATCAGATACATAACATGCATACATACATATGTACTTAATGTAAGTACATGCATATGAACATACACATATATCCCATATGTACATATACACACGTGTAGTTTTGATAGAGTTGAACCTATGGTCTAAGTTTCTAATAACAGGTATATTCCTACTGGCAGGAGTTCTATTGCTTGGCCCAGGCTTCTGCATTAAGTGTCACTGATAAAATTATAGGATGTGGTGCAACTGTATCCGAAGATAAAGTTTGTTCTGCAGCATTGCGACTAATGTTTCAGATTTTGAACTGGAATTTCAGACAGAGTACCAATACTCTTGGTCATTCCATTAACAAAATAAGTGCATCGTCATATGGAATTAGACATGATGCGGTACTTCTGAAGAAGTATGAGCGTTCCTTGGTACAGGTAGACCTTTTCTAGCTTAATCAAATCTAAATATGCTATTCATATTATCTTTTAACTTGCTGATTTCCTCATATGCTGCTTGTAGCCAGGGCCCATATGGAATGATGTTCTGTTATCAAGTGGACATACTGTTTGGCTCTTGAATTTGTATGCGACACTTAGGCAGAAGTATTCATCTGATGTGATATGGATCGATTCTCCTCTTGCAGTTTCTGCCCGGCAGCTTATAGTTCAACTATGCTCCTTGACAGGGACTATATTTCCTGCTGGTAATGTGTTCAATGTTTTTCTGTTAAGTTTGCAAAATAAATCAGTAACTGTTTATGCTTGCATGACAATGTCAGTATCATAAATCAAGGTAGTAAAGGATGGCCCGAATAGCTGTAAAATGTTCAGTTGATGTAAAATGTTCGATTGGTTATGACTTATTGATCCTTATTTTATTTTATGTAGAATGTCTGATTAGTTATGACTTATTGATCCTTATTTTATTTTATGTAGAATGTCTGATTAGTTATGACTTATTGATCCTTATTTTATTTTATGTAGAATGTCTGATTAGTTATGACTTATTGATCCTTATTTTATTTTATGTAGAATGTTTGATTAGTTATGACTTATTGATTTTTATTTTAACTTTGAATCTGGAATGATGCAAATTGTTTGTTAAGTTTCTTAGTAATACTGCTAGTTTATAGCACAAATATCTTTTGGGTTATGTATTGTATATGAAAACCTTACTAAATGGTAGTTGACTTAACTAACAGCAATAAAAATGTTTGTAAGCTTTTTGGTTATCACAAAATTGATTGTTTTTTTGGGCTGGGTTGTTTTCTAGAAAAGGAAACCATTTTTAATTTCTTTTTAGCATTTCAATCATAAGTGTATGTGCTTTGTGATTGTACATGGCTCATCTTCCAAATCAACATGGAATCCAAATATTTTAGTTGCAGATGGGTGATCAACATGGATGAAGTGATAGTACAAGGTGGAAGAAGCAGGTTTTCAGACACGACGTATTTTGACAGAGACGTTATAATTTTTTAATGCTTGAGTTATTATGGTGATATTCCAATGTAAGAGGAATAAGACATTCAGGTCCACTATTTATGATTACTTCTTTTTTTTTTAACTTAGAAGCCCAACCTAATCTTGATTCATCTGGGAATTTTTTCAGTTGCACTTTGGATGTACTTTAGGTGGGTCCTTGTTCTGCCCAAATTAATTTTATGATATGTTCCTGAATATATAATTGCTACAATCAGTATGACAGTTTGAGTTAAGATGTATAGATTATATTTTCCTCGCATCATCTTTCTATTTTTACAATTTCTGCATGATAGAAAAGTTGAGTCTTTCACAGTAATCAAGGTTTTGGTCCGAATAGCCACTGAATTTTCTCTCTCCAATGCAATTATTGGAGAAATTGATTCCTGCACCTTGGTTTGACTGCAATTTTACGATTAGTTCTGATTGACTAAAAAAATTATTCCTGGCCTTGATTTTAGTGTGGATGGCCATTTTGTGACTTTCAATCCTTTCCTGTGTACGCATGTACAAAACAAGGCAGAAGCATGCACAGACAGGCATAATCGTATATAAAAATATGGCAGCAACTATGCATAAGTAGGCAGTCAAATCAAGGGACATGAATCAAATTGCCTCTCCTTTTTCTAAAGCTAGTGTAGTGTAGTTCCAGCTACACCATCATACAAAGTTCTGTGGAACTTTCAATTTATAGAAGTGGTGGAGTTTGTGCAAAGGGAACTGTCATGTTTCTGCACATGAAGGCTGAATTATCTCTTTGAAGTCAAAGAAAATGAATTTAAGGCATTGAATGCACAGGAGAGAAATCTTTTCTTATTTTGTTATACTCAAAGTGATCTCTTAAGGAGTTGATGCAATGGGAATACTTACCATATAGATTTGTATATTAGGCTGATTTTAGGCTTCATTGTTTTGTAATCATCAGGCAACAGCGAAGTTACTGATTTTAGGTTTGCCCAGTTTAAGTGTGTCATCCACCATCTGTTTTGGGAGAGGTCTTTCCATGTTGTGTGTCCACTAAACTGGGAAAAGACTATTACATAGTCTAGCCAATCAGAAGTTCAGAACTGTATCGACAATTAATGTACATTAAATTGGTCGGTTCTCTAAAAATTTTAAGGTTTTTGTTCGGGACATAGTGGTGTTATAATTGGAAATTAACAGGATTAAACTGTTCTCATGCTTGTGATTGCATAATTGAATGTCTTTATCACTGTTATCCAACTTAGTCTTTACTCTTACCAAGGTTTGTCAATGCTACACTTTAGATTATCATGTTCTCCTAACTATCATCTGGATGAGAAAATCACTTCATGATTAACTGTGCTAAAATGCTCTGGTGATTATTGGTACTTGTGCTGCTATTTTGGTCATCGTTGCACCAAACTTTCGGTTAGATGTGAGATGCAATCTGGTGATATCATATATTTCTTTAAGTGCATATCTGTAATTTTTCCCCTCTGTGTTCTGTTTTTTCAACATTTTTTTCAGTTCTTTCAAAAAGTTGTCGTAGTTGCTGAATCTTGTAAACCATCAAAAGTATGATATCATTGTTTATTGGATTTTCCTAAAAGTTTTATTCATATCTTCTTGTATCATAGTAGTGAAACTTTTAAAATCCAAGTTAATATAATTTGTTAGCTTTTGGATTACACTGCAGATTTCTGACATGCGCAAAGTATGCAACCCTTACTTAATAGTTGTAGTAATTTACAAAAGATTAATTTATGCTTTTGTTGCACCATCATTTTTTCACTAATAGTTTTAACAGAAGCTAAAATATTTAATATTCTAGATAATGGAGAGATGCAAATTAAGCACCTAATACAGATACTATCAGCTGTTCTTCAATGGATCGAGCCCCCAAATGTTATCTCAGTGGCAATCCAGAGTGGAAGAAATGAAAGGTCCTTGGTTTAACATCACTTTTACTTGAACATGCATAGAGTACTGTTTTCTAAATATGTTACCATTTTTTATCCAGTGAGATGATTGATGGTTGCCATGCATTGCTTTCACTGGCAACTCTGACTAGCACCGTTTTGTTTGACAACCTCTTAAGGTCTATAAGGTCAGTGGTTTATGTTTGACATTACAATTCTTGTATTTATTTTCTTAATGTTCAAGGTTTTATCTCTACGTAATCATATCAAAGATTTCGATTCAGTTCACTGAGCAGAATATTTTTCATTGTAAGTTTTTGGTTTGGAATCCCAGTCACCCCAAATGGACCTTTTTTCTTTTTTGCAATTGCATGTTAAGTCAGGTTGTCATTATCCTGATAATTGTTCACATGTTTCAGGCCCTTTGGCACAATTCATCTCCTGTCAACCTTGACATGTGAAGTTGTTAAAGCCCATACAGTTATCCGTGATGAAGAAGAAACATGGGCTTCAGAGGCTCTGGATATTTTATTAGAAATATGGAGTGTTATTCTTGGGGTACCTCTATAATCTCATCCACCACTCTGTACTTTTATATGAATATGTACAAAATGCATATGCACAAAGTCTGCCGAACCGCGCTGAACTGCTCGGTTCAGGCAGTACCGAGCCAACCTGGTGCGAAACCGGGTCGGTTCGGTATTTCAATGCGGTTCCGGCCCCTACCGGCCAGAACCCCTATTGGACCGGCCAGAACCGGTCCTTTATCGTCCTTTACCGGCTGGAATCGGCCGGTTCGATGCCGACTCGGTGTGAACCGGCCGGTTCACTCCGAACCAGGTTGATTGTGTTATTATTGCCCAAGTGCCACTGTGGCAGCGGCTTGATGCCTTTTAAAGGCATCAGGTGGCATTGGGAAGGGCCGAGAAGGCTTTGCCAACGACATTTGAAAGCGGCTCCACCTCTTTCTCTTTCCAAAAAAGCCACAAACAACACCAATTCAGACTATGGTCTGCCGTACCGGTCCGGCCTAGGGCCGGTACCGGATCAGCGTGGAATCTGGTACCGGTGGTTTATTATTGAAAAATCGGTACGGGACCGGTTCGGACCGGTACGTGACCGGGACGGGACCGGTTCGGGCCGCCACCGGTACGCCGACTGGTACCGGTACAGCGGACCTTGATTCGAACTATTAGAAGAAAGATCTAAGGCTAAATAAGTTGTGCATCCTCTTCCTTATCTCCTTCTCTCTCTTTTTTTTTTTTTGGAGGGGGGCCTTGAAAAAATAGCGCAAAAATTGCAAAAAAAAGGTTTCCAGACTAGGCATTATAGTAAATATCAAAAAACATAAAAAAATATCAAGAAAACACCAAAAAAAACATCAAATCTGTAAAATGATTACTAATTAAATATTCTTGAAAAGTTTAAAAAAAAATTGGGCATGCCGGTATGGAACCAGCACACTCTATTGTATCGGTTCCGAACCATACCGGCTGCTGACTGGTACGGATCCCGGTATTGGTTCAGTGGTCCCTGCATTTGCATGGTTCCTATGTTTTAAATGGTTGCCTCAAGTTCTGCGAGTGTCTGGCTGCCATATTGCTTCTGATATATGAAATGGACTGAGTCTGAGTGCTAGTGCATCGTCTTTTATAAACAATGCTATGATTTTGCTTTTCCCCAGGTTAGGTTCTTTTTCCCTGTTAAAGTGTCCTATCGTCAATTAAGATTCTATCAGCAAGTTAATATATGCTTGATGATAATGAGTTATGCTTGTACCATCTCTTGTTTTCTGTGGCATTATTTTGTTCAATGGCTGACCATTGCATTCAAGAATTTTTTTTCTCCTGTTTGCAGCGAACAGATACTGATAAGGACTCGGTATCTACTGAAGGGATATCTGCAGCTTCCAATTTATTTAATGTTATTGTGGAGTCACATCTGAAAGGTATTACTTCTTTTAGTGGCTGCTAAACATTTTTGACTGGCCACATATATTAAAGTTCATGTCAAACATCCTGCATTAAATAGTTAATTACTTGCTCTTGCCAGTACATGTTTTGGGAGGCTATTTTGCCTATTCATGAGGTTTTGCCTTTTATGTAGCTGCTGCTGAATCTGCCTTTGATGATGACGGCGATGCGGACTACTTTCATGCCTCTATTTCAAGTATGTTATATGTCAAGATTTACCTGCATACAGAGACAACTTCTCTATTTTACTTCTTGCATTTTTTTTCCACTTGAAATTTTTGTATTTTTATTTTTCGTTTTAATTTTAGTTGTCCTGTCTTGTTGGTCTGTGTTTCTCTCTGTGTTTGTAGAACGAGATGAAAGGTTAGGCTCCTATGCTCTTATTGCACGGGTTGCAGCTGATGTCACTGTTCCTTTTCTCATAAAATTATTCTCAGAACGCTTTGCTCTGATTAATCAGGTGTTGCACCCGTACTTATAATATTCTGTCTTTGTCATTTAAATCAAATTTGAATGCGATGTTCTGTCTTGCATCCTGCAATTTTATCATATATTTATATCAATTAAAATATACCCAAGTTTAATTGTTCTTTTCCCTCGAAATTATGCCTGTGGTTAGATACTTTTAAGTGCATTAAATTAAGTTCTTAAGCAGATGCTTCTTACTTTGACTGGGGCTGCAATATATTATTTTTGGTCGCGACAATACACAATCGGCTGTTTTACCTCTGTGTATCTCCAAAATATCTGCCTCCTGTTTTAGTTTTCATTGTCTATGCCTTTAATAGTCTGCTTGGCACAATGTGAATATGGACTTATCCCTGTCTTACTTTCGACGATGCTTTTCAGTACAGTGAAATTTGTAAGAGAGTTGATAATACTACGAGGCTTCAATAGATCCCTGTGTGTTCTGGTGCATCAAGGCAAAAACTGAATGATGGTTTAAGATGCTCTACCCCATTTCAACATCTTGCTTGACTTTATTCTTCTTCTATGTCCTTGAACATCAAATCTATGCAGTATACTGCACATGGGTCTAGAAAAGGTGTTTCTTTCTCCTTGTATGCTCCTTTCTTGTCTTTTTTGAGTCTTCATTGTTGCTCGTTGCCAATTGGATGATGTACTTCTTGTTGGCGTCATCTGCCACTCCCTTCATCAGTCTCAGTATGTATTGGTGGTTTTGGATCTACCTTGAAGCGTCCGCTTGAACTATCTTCCTATGATCCTATCACTATACAAGGAAGATAATTTTGTTGGTACAGTCCAAAAAATGATGCATGGATATGATGGTCATTCTATACAGGTACTGCTTGCTACTTAAAGAAAGCCACATCTTGATATCCTCCGTTTCCTTTTCTCAATACATAGTAGCAACCTCGTAAGGGTTGAGGGGCTTGATTCATGTACCAGACGTCTGCATGTTGCTAATCATGGTTTGGAGGTAAAGTATTTGCTGATGCTAAGGGAGGGATGTGACTCTTGGAGCCATTTTGATATGAAGCCATTGTTCTCATCCCTTATTGTCTGAAGCTCAAGTCAATCTTCTTCTGCTTGGACCTCTCTTTGGGAAATGCAAAGAGACTTATGTCTTTGATATTTTTTACCATTCCCTGATTTCCTGAGTGCAGACCTCGAGATGATTGTGCCCTAATTGTTGCACGTTGGCTCTTCGAACCTGAACCATCAGTCGCACCTAATCTATGCTCTTGAACCGTGACAGCCAAAATGTGCCTTGTGCCTTTAGATCTTCTCCTCCATCTCCTATGGATACTGAGGATGCTTACCTAGCAGCTCATGTATGAGTGCCCTTCCAGTCATTATGGATCTCTTTCTTGCACTTTTTACTCATTTCAGATGCAATTCTTTGTTTCTAGCTTGCCAAACTCTGCACTCTTTACTTTTGCTTGCTTTTCTGCATTCTTCTCATAAAGATGTTCTCTCTTCATCCTTTTAATAGGCTAGGTGCTTCTGAACACTTGTGAACTTGCATAAAAAACAACCTACCCCTGGCCCTACAATGTCACAGTAGCAACATGTTTAATGGAACCTGTTCGCATCCACCATCTCCCCATGCTGCCCTCATTCATGGCCATGACCACATGAAATAGAAAAAAAGTCAATGACAATATTTTATAAATGCACATTCTGTTGGAGAATATTGCAGACCATATTTTACTACCAAATTATATATATATTTTAAATTCTTTAAGAATTTCTCTATGACTTTTGATCTGTAACTTGATTATGCATAACATATTATATCATAAACAACTGAAAATTTTAGCTAATTGTCATTTTTGTGCTTTCGTAATCATATTTGACATAAGGATGAGTTGTTAGCTGCATTCTTGGTTTTGGAAGTGACAAAAGATAAAATGTATCTACATAGTTGAGGGTATTCCTAGAATGTGGAACCACTTTTTTTTTCTAAGCATGATCTCATGAAATTTTAATCTGTTCTGAAGTACATCACCTGGAGTATATCAGCGTAGATTCTGCCTTATGCACAGCGAGGTACTTGTTATTTGTTTGAGCTGTGCAGCTAGAATCAAGCCATACTACAGAAGTACATTCCTTTCATACCAATATTACTTGAAATTCTGGTTTTTGCGTTCATCTTATGAACACTGGCACCATGTGCACTCAAAACCAGAATATTTTAAGCCTTTCTTTTGCTATTATGGATGCGAAGTTGTTTCATTGTATGATTTTAACATTTGCTGATTTTCTTTTGAACAGAGAAACAACACAAGTGATCCCACTCAAACCTTGGAAGAACTTTACTGGCTCCTGTTGATAACTGGTCATGTCCTTACTGATTCAGGAGAGGGGGAGACAATGCTTGTAATTGCTTCTCTGCAATTGAAATTTCCGATATTATTTTTTGGTCATACCATTTTCTTATTTGATAACATAATTGGCATTAGTATAAGGCTCCTACAGTTATCTTTTTATGAGATCTTTGCAATTTCAGTTTACTTTCTTGTTCCCCCTATTTAAACTAACCATCCTGCCATCTCACTTAGTCCATGTATTATTTTAGTCATCAAGTTTCCTACATGCTGTTGCTTGTTTGCTAGCTGTATACAAAATCTGATTTTGATGACAATTATTAGTACCCTTTTGTGAAAGTAATGTAAATCCTTAGTTTGTTTTTTAAAAAATGGTAGCTGTATGGTAATCAGGTTCCAGAAGCATTACAAGTTGGATTTTCAGATATATTGGAAGAGGCACAGCATCCTGTAGTTGTACTTTCCTGGTATAGTTCCTTCCATTTAGCTGCAGTAAATACATGCCATTTGATGCGTCAATTATTCTGCATTGTTGATTAAATAATATGGGTCATAAACTATTTGCTTGGTATAAATAGCATAGTTTAGGAGTTAATAATATGCTACGTGTCAGTAAAGTTATCAATTTATCATGATTTGTGTGCTTTTAGATGAAAAATTGTTTGTTCTGTTTTACACTAGCAACATCACTTTTTGAAAATTTTTACCAGAGATAGAAGAATTTCTTTTTTTTAATGCTTATTTTGCAGGTTGTAACATGCAGTTTAGGAATATGGATAAAATATAGCATTTTACCTTCTTTTATGTTACAATTTTGATATATATCTTTCTATTATAGGGAGCTGTCTTTTGCTTCATTGCTTTCCTTCTGCTTGTGAATACATTTTTATAATGTGTTTAGAAATTCCAGTAGTTATACCATATGTAGTCAAGAGCATTGCTCACAACACATGGAAAATTATTGAAAGTTAAGGGGAAGGAAGAAAGGAGGAAGCAGGCTATATAAGGATTCTAGCCTTGTGCCTCATTAATAACATATGAGGACTCCTTACATATATGATTAAATGACCAAGATATCCTTTTTAATTGATGTCAGTCATTTATACATTCTTGGGGGGCAATGGAACAGGATCCAAATCTTAAGGCCAGTTAACTTAAAAAGCCACTACATATCAGCCCTCAACACTCGAGCAAGCTTAACCATGATTAAAAATGATCAAGACTATAAAATGCTCAAAATCTACAAGCATTGTGTTGGCTGATTCCAGTTGGTGATTGAAAAGTTAAAAACCTTGACAGTTAGATCTAGGGTTCATGTACTAGCATCTGCAGACATGCTCTTAAGCATGATGATGTAGTTATTCTGTTTTTTCCTGGCATTTATCTTCTATCATAATATTGAAATTGCTGTGCAGGTCCATAATACATTTTGCTAGACACAGTTTGGATCCAGAAATGAGAAGAACATATTTCAGTCCTCGACTCATGGAGGTAGTTGAAGAACTATTTAATTTCTAATATCGTTCCATGTTTGAAATATTAAACAGTTGTACTACGTATCTTTGTAAAGTTTCATGCTCGGGCCTATAAATCCGAAAAAGTAGTATTTAGGGGTATCAACAATTATTTTGCATTTATCATGATTCTTTTTACAGTAATTATAGTACTTTGATGTTAGCAATACAAGCTTTGCTTTTGCTATTACACATATATGTTGAATTATGTTATTTGAAAATTGCATTGTCGTGCATGATCAGCGAAGGTATTAAAACTTGGTGCCAATACCTGTGCTGATCACTAGTTAGCATGCTACATGCCACAGCACGTGCATGTGCTGACACATGGAACTGGCTTGTCACAGCATGCCTGGCACCTTAATAGCATTGATGCGTGTGATTCACTGTTTTCTTTTAGAAACTTCTGTCTCATCGATGGCCTTTTTGGTTATGGTTATGTCTTGGTAGAGAAGAATGTCACTTCTCTTCCAATCTAATTTCAAATTTACCTAGTTAGCTTTTTTCTGGAGTCTTTATAGTTGATAGGCTATTGTTAAATGTCAACAACAGAAAAGAAATAGTGTTTCTTGCTTGCATTTGAAATTGATTTGCAACATTTGTCAAGAATATCACGCCAAGTATTATCCATGCATTATTTTTGCTTCATTATGTGTTCTTTTGTAGTCTTACACTGTTGCTATATTTTATCTTTTATTTATCCAACTCTTGGTTATCAATTACTTGTTCCTTCTTCTGTGGGACTATTGTAATTAGGTGGGTTTGATATTTGGTTGCTTCACTTGAGATCTAGACATTTTGGTTTCTTTCCAATCACCTAATTTTATTTTTATGTTAATGCCGTCGGTATATTTTTCTTTAATGCTGTAATGTTGATTGTTTGTCAATGGTTTAGGCATGGATCCTGCACAACCTTGCTAAATAATATGCTCACATTTATTTTGATTTTGACTCTAAACAGGCAATAATATGGTTCCTTGCTCGATGGGTTGATACATATTTAATGCCGCTTGATGCTACCAAAGGGCAAATTAGCACACCAGGTCATGAACATGGGCATCCACATGGATATAAATTGTCTAAGAAAGTTTTACTTAGTTTTGCTGGAGAGCATAATCAAGGAGTGCTTGTGCTTGATACCATTGTTCGTATTTCCATGATGACACTTAATTCATACCCTGGAGAGAATGAACTGCTGGTATTATTTCAACTTCAAGGACAATTGAATAATATAATTCTTTCAGATGCTCTTTTAATTCATTGTTTAAGATGAAGGGTTTGCTACTGTTGTGATTACTGTATGAACTTGTGATGTTAATGTTTGTATGAAAGCTCCCAACAAAACAATTTTAAATCATATTGTTTTTTGATCTCTCTCTCTCTCTCTCTCTCTTGTGATGGAGATTAAATCTCAGCTAAGTAGGAGGAAGATGGTCATTTCAAGTATTTTGATTTCACTTGCCAAACATGGTTTTTGGTGCTAGACACATGAAGATAGGTTCTAAGAAGACTTAGATTATCATGTAGACTTGATGTGTTATTTGGAGAAGTAATTTTTTTGGCTTGATGTTTAGTCTTTGTAGCTTGGTGGATCTTTTCCTCACATTTCCCAGTTGTGCAACATAGGGATAACTAGCTTTTTTAGGTACACATGCGGTCCATAAACAAAGATTTTTGTAAATAGCATAGAATATCATCTATACATTACGTTTGTTGATGGTACATATTCAAATATTGATGCCCTGTCCATTATTATTATGTACAAATATGGCACAACACCATGTTCCCAATATATGAAAAGTTCGGTTTTTAGTAAATTGTTATTTATTGATAATTTTTAGACATGTTCTATACTCAAAGAAGAGTATTTTGGCCTCTTATGTGTTAACATTTATATAGTGTTAATTGATCTTAATGAAAAATTAGTTTTTTTGTTCTTTTAGAAAATATATGTTTGACATATATGAACAAAATTACCTTTTACAAAACTTAAAAGATTTATAGAGTATCCTATCAAGACCAACCATGTTTCATTTGAAGTTTTAATGCATATCTGTGCAGTTTTTTCATGTTACCAGATCAAAGTATACCTATATTTCAGAAGATGCAATCACCAATCTAATTTGCATCAAAGGCACTCCAAATTCCTATTTTATACAAGCCGTTCTTTACAACATCTGCTTCCAATCTAGGCAGCTTAATACCAGGTTGCCTGGATTTGAGATTTCTTTTTGTAAGATTTTTTAGTCATTAGTAACAATGCCTAAAATTCCTTTCTCATGTGTTTGATTAGCTTTGTCTGTTACTGGTCTGGAAAGAAGCAATTCTGTATCAGAGACAAGTAGTCAGCAGGATTCAATATTCTTCTTACAGTTCTGAATAATATCCAAGTTTTCCTTTATTGAAACAACTAAGAAGGTGACATTTTGTATTATGATTTTTATGCATGTCTTATACTAGTATGGATGTGCTACATCCAATTTTCATGAATGTGATATTCTTAATTTATCCAACATAATGATGACTCAAGTGCACTCCAGAGAGTTGATGACATTATGATGATGTGATCACTCCGGTGTATCCATGTTTAAGGTCATTTTTGTGAGCACTGATCACCTATGTTGCTACTCGATACTTAGTTTTGCATATCAGTGGTTTGCTTGCTGTAAAGAACCAAAGTACAGACAATTGTTATGGTTATTGTGTCTGGACTTGGTTACCTTTCCAAATTTAGGTAAGGATTTAATAGGTGTGCCCATATTTTGAAGAAAGGAGATGAACTTGACTTCTGTTTCATATTACTTACTGTCGTTTTTGTAAAGCACAAGTTTTACAATGACAGCCTATCATATCTAAGTTTGGCATTTATGATCATTCGCAGAACCATTCAAGAAGAGATGCAAAATGACCATTGCCCTTCCTTTTGTAGTTAAAATTATTAACCCCTTAAACATACTACTGCCATAAAAGTTATAAGCATGTGCCTCGATGAGGCTCACTATGGGATGCATTTGTCCTTCACAAGCATGTTCATGAGTGTCAAGGTGACTATGGAGAGCTTCGCCCTGATGTGTTAGGTTATGTGTGTCGCATATACCTTTTTAATGATTATCTGTATTGTATGTACTATATATTAGTTCAGATTCTTAGAGATGGACTCTGCTCCATGGACAATGTTAGATGGTCTGGTTATGTTTAGGTGATTATAATAATAGGTTCTCTAGTGATTGTATGGTTTAATATCAGTGAATATTCCCATGCACATGTTAAGTTTCTTTGTTCTGTGATGTAGAAACAGTTGAAATATTTTATGTTTTACATTTCTAAGTGAACGAGGGACCAAGACTTTTGCAGAATTTAAGAACTTCTAGTAAGATAATCTGAATTTCATACTCAATCTGGCTAGCCAGCTTTTTATGCTTTCCTTTTGGATGCATTGTTGCATGAATATTGAGTTTTGTGTGTCCTGATCATAAATTATAATAGACAATTTATGATCGTTTAAGGAATTTGGCATCATGCAGTGCTCAGGCTCTGTATAAAGTTTTTGATGCCTGTGGCATGTTTATAATAGCTAGTATTTTAGACTCTTTTAAAAAGAGTTTCATTTTGACCTAAGCATCCTATATACCCCATATTTTTTCTTTTTCCTTTCTTTTCTTGGGTTGAAGCTATCTATTGACCTGTGAAACAAATTGAAATTACAAACATTTTGTTTAAATATAGCAGCATTGATCCAATCAAAATTCTCTTTCATATCAGGACAATGATTTTGGTTATTAGGTTATGCAATGATTCTTTATTAATTTCATTGTTACTGGATATAGTATCTTAATTCATATTGTTGTTTTATGGGCAGTAGAAGACATTTATAATATTTATTTTTTTTCCTTTTGTTTTGGCAGGCAGTCACATGTCAAAAACTTTTTGTAGCACTTGTTCGAAGGAGAAACATCTGTGTTCACCTTGTTGGTTTGGTGAGTATACATTTGTAATACATTTTCCTGTCCCAAGAATTAATGTCTGTAAGATTTAGATGTTTCCTTAACTAAAAAGGTAAACTATAGAAATGGAGGTATAAGGATGTGATAGAAAGAAAAGCAAGAACCATGGTCACAAAACTGCAAGTCGCTCAGTTTGATACTGAGCACATTTTCCTGGCATATCAAACTTATACAGAAATTTTAATGTGCACTGTGTTACAAATACAAGGGGGCAACATGCCTTTTATTTGATTGCTTTATCAAATATATGTAGAAACTCTAGTGTGGTAGCACTTTATTTGTATCTACTAGCATTCTATAGGATCCACACATAACCATAAAATGTGTTGAAGATGTCTAACTAGAAGATAAGAAACTCAAGTAGTCAAATAAGCACAGCGTGGGCTTAGCAGAATAAGTCCTCTCAGAGTTTCCTTAAGTTCTCAAGTTCAAAGAAATGAGTCCTTAAAAAATCATTGAATCTTCAAGATTTCCTTTAGTTTCTGGAATTCTGACCATTAGCAAACAGTTCTAGTCCATCAAATATATCATAGAACCTTAGTTGCCTAATTTGTTTGTCTGCTTTACTCATTTCTGCTTCATTTTCAAACTGGGGCCTCAAGATAGGCTGAATAACTCTGTTTCATGGTTTGTGTACTTTGGTAGAGATGGATGTTCCAAGTTTAAATGGAGGTCTGATATCATGAGAAAATAGATGATGAAAAGAAACTAGTATATTCAGCGAAAGAAATCTTGGTGAAAGAAGTAAAAAGGATTCAAGAAAGCAAGCATAATTATTTCGCATAACAAATCACCTTTATCTAAATGCTAGTGTAAACAATATCGTAATTATTTGTTTTGTGACAATTTATGATTAACTATGGGAACATGGGTAACTACTAACTATGCCTAGATTATAAGAAAAAAGCAAACCAAACTTTAGTTTTATCGAACATGGTAGCTTAACCATAGTAATGTTTCCCTGTTACGTATGTGTTCAATGACTAAATTATTGTGCTTTTTTTCCCCAATCCTGCCCACCATTACAGTTGTCATCATGTAGTGGGATAATTGTACCTTGTCAACTAACGTTCTTGCACTCTTGTTCTTGCAGCATGTTCATGTCATTGTTGGAAGCTGAAAGTCCAATTTAGATTACTTTGGCAAATCCATGCTTAGATATGTTAAGCACATCGAGTCTCATCAACTCCCTTAAAAAATTTGCTCCCAATGTTGACAATGTATTCCAAATTAATAGACGTTAACTATACATAATAGAACTATAACTATATAAGCAGCAATCAGATTAATTGATGCCATCTTTAAGTTTCTTCTACTTCTGTCGACGGCTATGACATAACCTATTTCAAGTATTCTCGTACAATTCCAGTTAGACTTTCACAGGTTTTTTCTCCCATTTTTACGACCCATGGATGGAGAATCAAGCCCTTCTCAGTTCTCGGTATTGGTGCCTCCTCGATCACTCTTGCACACTGCCGTTCCATGTGAATGAATTCTCCATCTTCCTATCCTCTGCTTTGAACCTCCTATATTTAACATTGTCTGTCCTAATTTAAGAAATATTTAACGTGAAGGTATATTGCAAATCCAATTGAAAGAACAGGATTTAGGAGAGACAACTTGAGGAAATTACAAAACATAAATAGTTATCTATAGGATTACTGAACAGTGTTATGGCAGGTTCCGAGCTGATACAGTAACTATGGTTAATACTGTCGAAGAAGTTTTAAGGGCTTAAGTTTATTTTTTTACAAAAATATTACTATAAATATGAAAACCATGATAGCACTAGAAGGAGCCATCTCTTCACCTATATGAAGATAACTCCAATTGCATTTCAAATTCTTTGGAGAGCATCTTTTCTCCTTTGTGGACAACCTTTTATGGTTTGCATTGCCTCTTTTACTTGCTATGTGGCAGCTTTGTTATGGTGTGTTTCTGTATTTTCTGCAGGATTCGTGGCTTGATCTTGCAAGAGCCTTTGCAAATGAAAGGACTTTGTTTGCAATAACAGCTCGTCTGCAAGTAGGAGATTTGACATCAATTTTGTTTTCAATTGTTCTTGTAAATTTTCATGTAATTGTGACAAGCTTTTCTGGCTATCCAACTTACCATCCCGCAGCGTTCTCTTGCACAAACACTTGTTTGTGCAGCGTCTGGCCTGAAAGATTCAGAGGCATCCAATCAGTAAGTCAATTTAAGCGGTTAATTATTGTTATTTAACTTTATATAATGTTGTTGGATAACTTACATGTCCTAACCATATTGTTTTTGAATGCATACAGGTATGTGAGGGATCTTATGGGACCAATGACAGCATATCTTGTAAATATCTCTAATAGGAATGATCTGAAAGCTGTTGCACAGCAAGCGGATGTGATATATATGGTAAGTCAGTAGGTTTGCAATGCATGCTCTTTATTGTTTGGAAGAGCTGTAGAGATTCTTTGTGACTTTGAGGATTTCTATAGGTCTGTTGTTTGTTGGAAAGGTTGAGAGGTGCAGCTAAAGCCACTCAAACCCGAACTCAAAAGGCTATATTTGAGATGGGCTCTGCTGTAATGGCCCCTCTGTTAACTCTTCTGGAAATATACAAAAATCAGGTACTAATTATGGGTCTTTGCCCTTCAATTGTATTAAGTAGTTTAGATGTCAAAGGTGTACTTCAAAATCATTAAAGGATGCTAGTATATTGCTGAGCACTAAACTCCATATTTGTAATGCTGGCTTATTAGTCTGCAGTTGTGTACCTGATTCTTAAATTTATGGTTGATTTCGTTGATGGACAAATCATATTTCTCAATGCTCAAGAAACTTCCATCTTGGTGAGCTTTTGCTTGCGGCTGCTTGAGATTTACTCTTCCCAAAATATTGGTAAGGTAAAGTGTCTTCCCTTGTCTATTTATAATATTGATAAATATGATTGCATGATTCTGGAGTTTTTATCTTTACTATATAACAATTTATACACCCTTTCGTGATCTACTAGAAATTTTGGCAACAGTAAAATTTAATAGAATAACATTAGAAACATTTGATGAAGGATGAGTTTTCTCTGCTTTCTTGTTAACGTATCTGCTGATAATTGGACCATTTTTTATGATAATAAGGATGTAAGCAGTCATTTTCTACATCTTACAAAGGAAAGAACGAAAACACTAGTTGAGTTATCTTGAGTGTCGTGTTCACCATATTTACTACTTTTTCTTTTTTCTTTTTGATGTCTGGGCCTCACAGTATGTTAAGCCTAGTTTCATGCTCCAATTCATGATGTTCCATCAAATAATGTATATTTGTGTTCATATAACATAGCTAGCACTGTAAACAATAGAGAAGTTCCAAAACATGAAGAAGCACACTAGTGAAATAAAATTGTCATGGAGGCAAGATGAATATTGTAAACTTTGTAAAGGGAACCACTGCAAGAATAACCTAATCTGATTTATGTAATCCAAGCAAGTTGTATATCTGGCTGAAGGGTCTAGATGTTAGTATTCAGAAAAGGCACCAATGATGAGATTTTTAGATCACCTGGAGAAATGAAATGAGATGTAACTAGCAAGTTTGAAAGTGGTCAGACAAATCATCAGCAAATCACGGAAATGTAAAATCTCAACATTGACTTCTATATACTGGTTTTGAGGGAGAAGGCTAGTGGAAAAGTAATGTTAGCCACATTTTCTATGATTCGATTTTAGATCTAAGACCCAGAATATATTTCAAGCCTTACCTCTTTGGTTGGTCAATTTGACCAACCTTCTAGCAGTAAGTTGCAAATCAGTCTCCAGAACTAAGCCATATTAGAAATTTGACCAACCTTCTAGCAGTAAGCCGCAAATCAGTCTCCAGAACTAAACCATATTAAAAAGACTTATTGAAGGTCTCACCGCATAGAGAACTAGGAAAGGCCCACTGCGTGATTGGCAAACAATGTGTCAGTTTCATGCAGTAGGTCTTGGAAGCAATCACAAAGACACATGAAAAGGATCTTATCTTTTGTTACCCTTTAACTTGAGAAGCAAGAGATGGAAAGATGCACTAGATTTGCTAATGGAAGGAACATCCTGTTGTCCTACACTTAACAGGTAATAGTGTCTCATAAAACTCTGATATTATGACGACTAAAGATTTTAGACTCTGTACATGTAAATATAATAGTTATATACCATTTATTCTAGTGGAACTATATGCCACCATAGACACCCCTTACATGTGTATTTTGGTGTTCCAGATCTCGCTGTCTCTTTCTTCTAGCTTGCGGAGTGAGGCACAAGCTGAAAAATACAAGGATTTGCGCGCTTTGCTTCAACTCCTTACAAATATCTGCTCAAAAGATTTGGTATTTAGTATTTCCTTTGTAGTTGCATATGATTTTGAGAAGAAAAAGGTTTCTATGACCACATTATGAAGTATGATGCAGGTTGATTTTTCATCAAGTTCAGATGAGTTAGACAGCCCAGATATTGCTGAGGTAACTTTGCAGTAATTTTTGCTGTAATTTCACAGTTCTGGAAATCTCTTACTACTTTGTTTTACAGGTCATTTATGTTGGTCTGCATATTGTTACCCCTCTGATATCTTTGGACCTTTTGAAATACCCTAAACTCAGTCGTGATGTAAGTTTTAGTAAGATTTGATTATAAATTAATTCCGTCACTGTGGAGAGCTTATGGCTAAATTTTCTCTCCCATTTTCAGTATTTTGCACTTGTCTCACACATGTTAGAAGTGTACCCTGAGAAGGTTGCTCGGTTAAACAGGGAAGCTTTTGCACATATAATTGGGACACTTGACTTTGGGATTCACCATCAGGTATGTTATTTTTCTTTTAACTAGATGCATTATATTTTTGGCTCTTTGCTTGTGTGGCGAGAGAGTTTGTTGATTACAATAGTGTTAACTTATTGTTTATTGCATTTTTTATTTTTTGAGACCGATCTGTAATGCTGTGATTAATGGCCTATGCTGTTCAGTGGTGGCTACCGGGAGGACCATGATCCACAGCACATTCTTTTGATTAGGTTATTTAATTGTTGGATTGATCGGTAAGAAACAATATTTTAATGGAAAGCTTCTGGCGAGCAGCATGAGCACACATGCTCTGCATCTTCCTCTTCATATGATACTTATGCTATGGGGAGTCTTAGATACCTATTTCCAGCAGTCCACCTCCGAGGCAATAGGAGATGCTGATAAAGGGCCTCCAGTGCCTCCAACTACTTATCTCTTTCGACATCTCTGTCCCATTTGTCTACATGTTTATGTATGTATTATGTACCCTATGTGGCTGGACATTTGTGCACAAGGCCTAGCCTCTTTAAAGACTCTTATGAAGGGGATGCACCCCCTTGAAATGCAGATAGTGCTTTGAGGAAAAAAAAGAGAATATGTTAACCAAATGTGGTAGTTCAATTATTAGCTATTCAGCTCTGGTATTTTTTTTAAATAAAACATACAACAGAAGTCTAGTACCTACCATTTCATAGACTGGTATAATTGCAACCATTGATCAAGTACTTCTTTGTATGAAAAATCATCTTGCACATGCCAGTAAACTTTGGTCTCATTTGTTGGGAAACTTATGTTTATCTATCCATCAAATGTCCCTCCCTCTTGTCTATTGAAAAGATGTTCCTCCCTCTTAAATTAGTCACATGCGCCATACATCAGTTGATGGGATCACAAGCATCCATGAAGTACGATTGCCCTTGAACCAGATATCCTTGCTCAAAGCCGTATCTTTTTTTTCTAAAAAAAAAAATTGGATTCCCCTCAATCACCAATGAATTGCCAGGCTCCACTTTGTAAACTGACTATCTGAGCTCGCACATGTTTGGTGCTTCAAATGCTCTTTGTAAACTGAATATTTGACTTATGACGTCATGTAAACATGAAGAAAGAGATCTGGCTATTAAGAGTTCTTTAGTAAGTCTAGGCAATAAAATTGTGTGTAAATATAGATAGCCAAACTAGTGATTTGTAATTATTGTTGGTTTTGGGGGTGCATGTATAGAACCTAATTTCTCTACACTCAAATGTGTTTTTTTTTTTTGTTAATGTTTGTGTAATTTTTACTTGTGTGGTCGCACATAACTGCAGGATGCACTGGTGTTAATTGCGTATCTGTATTGTTGTAGGATACTGATGTTGTTGAAAAGTGTCTGAGAGCAGTAAATGCTCTCGCTTCCTACCACTACAACGAGAGAAATGCAGGCAAAGAAGGATTGGGTGCACAAAACACAGATTCTCATGGTTCGAATGGGAAGCTGCAGGACAGCATCTTGAGCCATTTCCTGAAGCTGCTTCTGCAGTTGCTATTATTTGAAGATTTCAGGTTAGGACTTTATGTCGACTGCTTTAGAAACAACATGCTACATGCTAGAATTGAGAAAGTGCACATTTTCATCATTAGATATCTCAATCCTAGCTTTGTTTTCACTACTTGTAGATTCTATCAAATTAACACTTTTGATCATGTTAATGTGTTGTTTTCACAGAATGGACCTTGCTGGTTCTGCAGCAGATGCTTTGCTTCCGTTACTTCTCTGCGAGCATGATCTGTACCAGGTGCTCTCTCTCTCTCTCTCTCTCTCTCTCTGAGTGCATTGTTACCTATCAATGTTATTGGCTTGCTGTTTAAGACCAAAAACAAATGCATCTACCAACCAGAATATGGGAAGCTGATAGTCTCTTAGAAATGGACAACCATTTTAGTTATTTAGATGAAGTTAATTAATAGTTTTTTATGACATGTCTTGCACTTGTACCCAAAAAATCATGTTGATGTTATTTAATCACAGTTGCCATAGTAAGAAGACCATAAATTACAAATTCCAGCAGGAAAAATATGATTAGAAAGACAGGATGTAGAAAAGAGCAGGAATTTCTTTAGCTATTAGAATTTTGGCTTACCCAGTGCAATCTTGGGAAAAAAAGATAACCCACCAATGTTATTTATAAGAGAATAGTAACTCAATGTAATAATAGGAAACTAAACACTTACGGCCTGTTTGGAAACTTTCTGATGGATCTAGCTGGATCGGCCAGAGAGGGAGCACAAAGGGAGGGGGTGGTAGAGCAGGAGGTGGATAACATGGGGGTCAAGGCCCGTTACCCGATGGATCAAAAAGAAAGACATCGGGAGGTCCCTATTTGAATCTTGTGTACCCCCTCGCTCCCTCACTTTCTTCCGTGCAAGCTATCCCTCTTTCCCTATTCCACCCGATCTGGCAGGATTTTGCCAAATGCCCCTGCAAGGGGGTTGAAACCAAACAGTGACTAATAAAGGAATTCAAACAGTTAGGACCCTGTACCAAGAAAATTAAAATAAAAAGAAAAAAACTAAAAGAATGAATCCCCTACAAGGGAGTTGAAACCAAACAGTGACTAATAAAGGAATTCAAACAGTTAAGACCCTGTACCAAGAAAATTAAAATAAAAAGAAAAAAACTAAAAGAATGAATCAAGGATAGGTTCCATGAAAAAGTAATGAGCAAAAGCCTATTTAGTAATGAAATTCCAAAGAATCCATATCAAAATTCCATCGACAAATCAAGCCTGATCAGAACAAGTTTGCTGTTTTCCAGAAACTTCAGCCTATGCCCTGCTAGAGCAGGAGTAAAATAAAAGATTGGCTGAGAGGTGAAGCAGCTAGGCAGTGAGAAGAGAATGGAAGAAGTATTGCTTTACCAAGTAATACTTGGCTATGGCAAGTATTACTCGGTAATGATATCATTAAACTCAAACTTGGCTGAATTAATCTAATGTTATGGTCAAGTCCAATCATTAAACTCAAACTTGGCTATGGCAAAATTGATTTCTTGACCGTCTGTTTTTGGAATTGGGTATAAATTGGGAAATTTTCCTATGTATTGCTTTACCGAGTACTAATGATATCGAGTATCAAAGTATTGATATGCCTATTATTTCTCTTTTCTGTCAAAAAATCTGTAGAATGGCACCAAGTCGCCAGTTTTTCATGTTCCATGAGGCTGATGCAAGAACTGACTACAGTATACTAAGGCAGACCAATGAACCCATTGGCATAAATTGGAAAACAATTGTATAAATTTCTGCATTGAATGCTAAATAACGTGAGTATCAAGATACTGATATACCCGCTTGTTTCTTTTTATGGTCAAAATCTATAGAATGAGGCTGCATATGAGCATATCTATTATAAGAACTTTGATTAAAGTATGCCAAGGTAGACCAATAAACCCATAGGTATAAAGTGGAAAACATTGTTAAAGTTTGCTGTACTGAATAGTAATGATACTGAGTGTCAAAGTACGGATATGCACCCTTGTTTCTTATTCCTATCAAAATCTATAGTACGAGGCTGCATGTCTGTAATATTCATAACTTGCCTGATTTTCATGCTTATGTAGAGGCTGGTGCAAGAACTTCTGGAGAGAGAGGCAAATCCTGCTATGAAAACGAGGCTTGCAAGTGCGTTTCATTCTCTCACAAGCTCAAACCAGCTCTCCTCATCACTTGACCGACCAAACCGCCACAGATTCAGAAAGAATCTCCATGGATTCTTAACTGAAGTTTCAGGTTTCATGAGGATAAAATAAGTGGCGAGTTGGTTTGGTGGATCTTTTCGGATCACATTGTTGGTGCCTCATCAGAGCTCACGGTTCTACAAAAAATTTTGGAATTGGTAAAAGTGGCACATAAATAGGAAGAGAGGATGATGCCGTTGATGATATTGTGGACTACATGACTGGAGGTCTTCGATGTTATAACTTTGTAAATTTCGAATGGCTGAGAATTCTGAGGGTTCTAATCACAATGGGGGAGGAGAATCTTGAAAATAGTTTTTCCCCTTCAGCTCTTGGAAAGTGACGGAAAATCATTGCATTGTGAACTATTGTTGCAGCAGCAATGTATACCTTGTTGTGCTTCAAACAGAAACTACACTGGAAAGAAATTGTGTAAGTGATGTAACCTGGTTTTGATTTGTCTTGAAGAATTCGCATACGCACACTCCTTCGATTGTGTGCGCGTGGTGGCCCATGATCTCCACCCGTATGATTTTTATCTACATCGGTTATCAAGAAAAATGAAAAATTCCAACGTGTTTGTACTTGACCTCCCGGGTCTCCCCCTCTTTCAATTGACCCCACCTCTATATCCTCGGCCATAAATCCAACCACCTGAAAAGCCAATAATTTATTTGATTCTTGAGTTTGTCTAAACTTGCGTATAATCTTCCTATGTGTTTGCTAAACATGTTTTGTTTCCTCAATCAATTATTAAACTTGATTACTAAACATTAATGAATATCATCCTTTTCCGCATGTACATGTTTGGATCTTTTATCATTTTTCAAAAATTTTCACAGGGCGTTTTCCATTTATTAATCTACAAAAACTCTTAAAAGAAACCCGGGAAGCGAGTTCTACAAGCAGGTTTCAGTTAAAGTTCTAGTGGAAGCTCATTCAGATGTGATCCAATGGGTAAAACACCTGTGGCCAGCTGCAGATGCTATTTTTATTAAAGAAGCCAGTGGCGTCAGCAACGGGGGAGATGCAGGTATACACTCCTGGGGATATATTTGCTGGGCATTTTATCGAGGTCTCATATAAAACAGTGTGTTTCACTAGGATCTTTTGAAAAGATTTTGCACTGATCTTTGTTATAGCCTAGGCACCTGTTTCCATTATTTAAAAATAGATTAAAGAAGGTTGCATCCAGGATTCCGAAATAAATGCCAGTCTTGGATAAAGATTGCCCTTATGGCGATTCTAGGCTTCTAGCTTGAGGAGGACAACTGATTCCCAAAAAACTGTTGTGCCGTAATAATAGGTTCAGTAGGTGGTTGGATGGTCTTCCTCAGTCGTTCCTAGATTGATTTGCTTTGAATCTTATCAATCAGAACCATCAAATTATGATGCTCCCGTCAGAGCTTAAAACAGCAGAACTCTGGTTGTTATGAAGACTCTCCATTGTTCAGCTTAACGGTCTTGGTGGACTGCCACGACCTGTTCATTCCGGGTGATCTTGATCAATGGGTCTGCAATCGCATGGACTGTTCTCTAAGGTACTTCGTCTGCTGCGACCATGCGTACGTCCATAATCCTGGTTCATGACCAATTATGCTCAACAGTGAAGGATAATTGAAGTAAGAGGTTAAACTTGACCAATCCTTCAGAGTTTTAAACCCCTGCGCGTGATGATTGGTTAAACATTTTCGGATCGGATTCGCCAATTTTAGCTTGGACCTCTATTGGACTCGTACGCGTGTGGGCTACTTACTTTCTTTACTTCACCAAGTTAAAAGGTTGAATACTACATAAAGATCTTTTGAGTTTTATCCCTTTCCAATATGGGACTAAAGAAAGTATACTAGACAAAGGGCAAAAGACAAATAAGGGCAGACTTGAAATTTTGAAATATTCCAACAATCCCCCACATATTTTAAAATTCAATAATAAGTTAACAAGCGCGAGAGTTCAATGCATCAAAATAGTGTCTTTGAGACTATGAACCATTTTTAGGACTAGTAAGTATGACTTACTGAACTTTTGGTGAAACATGAAATTTCTATGAACCAAAAGTCCTTCATGTAAATCAGTGATCCATAGCCCACATTGACCTCTCAAGTTCTGGGCTTGTTCCAAACGGGTTGGTGCAAATAGGCCCTACACTTTACCTGGATATTCATGAGCGCTTTAGAGAACTGCCTAATTCTCATAGGAAGCGGCCCCACTCCCACACCCATATAGGTGGATCCATCAAATGTGTACTACAAGTAGACACACCATCCTAAAGGACCATGGTATTCATTAAGAGCGTTGCCTCATCCTTATCTACTGCAGTTTGCACTATCTACACCATAGGAAGGAATTTTCAAAATTAAATATGATAGTGCACTATCTACCAACTTCATGCATGCCATTATTTGAGTCGGGAATGTGGGCAGATGTGCGTTGTAGAACCAACCCCGCCTAGGCACTAAGTTGGTAAGGTGGTTGGAGATCTCAGCTTATTTACCGTTTGGATCAGAGAGATCGGATGGAATCGATGCACGCCTTTGCGGTGATGTTCCAATAGTCACTGCACTCAATCGGTGGTGACCAATACAAGTCGGTGTTGGACGGTAGAAAAATGGCTTCAGACGGTAACTCCAAGCTGAAACAGCGAAAACAAATAAGTTCACCCATCAGAGCACATCTAGCTGGAGATTCTCTGATTCTTAAGTCAAATACAACTCTCAAGAAATAGAAAAAAGCTTAAGAAGGACGGAGAGGCAGTGCAAGAGAGCCAAAATTGAAGTTACTTGGAGGATCTCTCGAACGCAATATATAGACTAGGAACAAAGCCCGCAATCGAGTAGTTTAGGGCTATATGCTGGTTGATAAAGCAATAAAATTACGTATCTCGCCCATGAATTTCAATTGCAAAATCTGCTCAGTTATTTATTAGGAAATTAACAGTAAATGATCGCGAACAAGTTGTTGCGAGCTATGAAAGAAATTTCAAATACAGAGAACTTTCTCCCTGTATGTCTTTTAGATCAGCTACATGGTAAACTTTAAATGATCAGCCTATGACTCGATAGCAAGCTTTTAATAGTCAGTTCATCGAGAGAGATTGGTTGTATCAACTGGAATCCAATAGTTGGGTGTTTAGACTGCAGCCATTCCATCGAAAGCATGGGACGCGGCTGTCAACTGCTCGTGCTCTGGTATCCACGTGTGCCTGAAATTTAATTTTCTTTTTTGGCGTGCACCAACTTTGTTCGTCCATTTAATTTCCTTCCTCCTCAAGATGAATTGGCAGATCGGAGTTGCACGTATTTGATGGGGCACCGCGGGAATGTATCCGTGATCTCCTGACCCCAGCTCTCGCGGTGCCCGCGGGCGCGATCTTTGTGAAAGTGTTACTAGATTCCGTCTTATTTTAATCTTTGTTTGTTCTTCCGAGTTTATCAATAATAGTTTTTAAGATACGTCATGCAATTGAGCACTGTCCCCTTCGATAAATCTGAAGTTTGCATAGGCACGACATTCCAAGCATTAAATCGTCCCAAAATCCACTTGCCTGTCGCCTCACTAACGTCCCATACTATACTTTCTAAACTTCTCTTCTTCATCTCCTCCTCATTATTTAAATCTTCTTCCATGTCAAACTCGTTACCTGCAATTTAACTTGCATTCTCGGCGCTGCGAACTAGTGCTAAAGAACGATACAAGGCGAGATCAGAGCCGTGACGATACGCTACTAATCCCAATTAATTATTAACCGAGGATATTTTTAATTGTCCCTCGTGTACGAAATCTCTTTTTTCTGCCATCACTATGCTTGTGCTTCGCTTTCAACGATGCTTGCAGACAACCTTTTCCCACCCTCCGAAGCAATCGAAAGAATCCCCCCTTCGCCGGATCCAAACCCTAACTAGCTAGATGGAGCTCACAAAATTTTAGTTGTCACCGAGATCGTAGCCATAGTTATTGTAAGGAGAAAATGAGATAATGATTGACGACAACTATCTGATTAAAATTAATATTTTGACCCAAGTGCAGCAGCACGCACTGTTCCATTGGTTTATCGGGCTAGTGGTTGAGGATTAACACCAAGAGGGAGCTGTTCTTAGAATAGTGTGGGTCATGGGAATGAATTTTATTAGGTTATTTATTATTTAGGGTTGCCTTCTGAAGGGCGGCTGAAGAATGAATCCAAAATTGCCAGCTACCTACCATGGAGGAGGATGCCCACGAAATATATTCTCACACCTTACCACTATAATTTCGTTAAGGATGATTGGTTCTTATCATCACGATCATCATTATTAACTATGTATGGGATATAGTACTAGTGTTTCGATATGATTATTATATTAAATTAAAATTTTTAGAAAATGATTATTATAATGAATTTAATATGTTTCTTGTCTGTTTTTTGTACGTTGACATGAGAGCTCTATGCTGCATAGCAAGCGAAAAACACAATCAGAAGCAAAACAGAGACAGTGAGATGATTTTATTTATTCCGAATTGATAAAGCAAACAGCAACTGATATGAGAGATTTATTAGTAAATCTTTCCAAAAGAGAATGGTTTTGGTAGGCACTAATTTTTTTAGTGGCAAAACAGGTTATAATTTTTTCACGATCTAAACGTTAGTATACCAAAAAAAAAAAATCTAAATGTTTGTGATACGATCGTAGACATAAATTTTGTAGAGCTACGGAGGTTACAACAGCTGTCATGAGTTTGATATTCAACCACTTGCATGGAGCTAGAATGTAATCACGTACTTAATGATATAAATAAGAACATTAATTAACATCTAGAAGATTAGTACATAGGACTAGTTATCTCAGTCTGTCAGTCACTGGCATAACCCTGGGTCATACGCTTCTACGTAAAAAGATGATAAGAGTCTGAATTCCTCCAGCCATCCTTGTAGCAGTAAGTAAAACCTTTAATTAGATCAGCGTACACGTCGGATCAAAAGGAACCCATGAATTCAACTTTGATGGGACGGCTGCATCAATTTATTTCTGGGTTGGCTTTGGGTTTAAAAAGCTGCCAAGCTGTCGTTAGATTAAGACGAGGACATATATTCGGCAGTTAAGCCATCCAAATCAACGCATGCTATGGGACAGCCAACTTACTTGTTTTGGGGAATCTCCAATGGCGGACGCCTCTTAACTGAAGCCAACCATCCAATCCGTGGTTTCAGTTTGGATGCTCAGAAACTCAAAAGCAACTCATGCTAACCGATCCGACCATTCTTACCAGCCATTGCTGAGAGAGAGAGAGATACAAAAAGTTAAAAATTTCTCTCTCTCTCTCTCTCTCTCTCACACACACACACACGCAATCTGAAATTTTTAGGAGGCTGCATAAGTGTAACTGCGTGCGGATTTGGGAAGCTCGCAGCAGCTACTTCTAAAATTTTATTCCAAATTATATATGTAATAACCTAGGATGCTACTCAAAATGGCTAATCAAAAGATATTATTTGAATTTCTTGATCTTGTTATAAGTACTCAAGATCTACCTAGCGAATAACCGATATGTGACTAAATCACACGCCCGCACGGATCTTCATATATTTTGTATATTCAAGCTCTGACGTCCTCGTCAAATTATCCATTCAAATCTATTCACAAATACCACAATCGGCTCGTGGTCAGTCCGAACAAATTTGTGTTGCAGTGTCCCCTAGTTTACATAGGTTATGGGTCAGGTCCGCTCTGATACCATTTATCACAATCCAAGACTTCAACCAAAATAGCTAGCAGAAGGGTATTATTTAGATTTCTCGATTCTGTATAAGTACGTACCCGAAAAAATATTATTTCGTAATGAAATTTCTATATTTTGCTTAAAGTGACGAGAGTGATACCGTTGGAAACAATGTTTGGTAATGCACAAATAATCGATATAGAAACAATTAATTATTGGATTTTACTCTCAATTTTTTTAAATGTGACAAATTTAATTAAAAATTTTATTGCCTTTCCACTGGGGACAATGTAGAATAATTTATTATTTCACTTTCATCGTTTAATTTTTTTGGTTGGTATCCAACAAATGCGCCTGGCTCATTAGCTAATCTGTGGAGACCAAGACAAGGATGAGTGTATTGTTTGCTCGTGATATCATCGTGGAACGAATGATAGGAGTGATTATGATGGGGAAACAGCTCCCACCGTAGGCTTCGGCGATGCCGAGCGTCAGCTGAAAAGCTTGGTTGGTCCAGGATGACACCACGTATTTTCACACTCTTGGCACGAGATAACAGTTTCTGAAGCAAGTAGGAAGAAGGGAAAAGCAGCTGCTGGAAGAAAGAGGAGACTACGCAGCCATGCATCACCCTCTTTTTTTTTTTTTTTTTTTTGCACTAAAAATAGAAGTATCATACATAACGTGTACGGATACAACCAAAAAAGTCAAAAAGCAAAACATCCCGAAGGGCCCTAGACAACTCCGCCTCTCCCACCCATAGGTGGTCTCGTGAGTGGTTCGCAATAAAGGAAGCAACCCAATCCGTTGCCCCATTTGCCTCCCTAAATACAAGCCTCGCCTGAATAATCATCCCGTCACACCCCATGCATCATCCTTTGTATATACAAGGCCTGAACGCCACAAGCTTTCCAAATCAGGAAACCCCCTCAGGTTGCCAACATAACAGAGTTTAAATTATTGCACCTAGTTGGGTTCCTAACGTGCGTTCTAGTGCACATACAATTCTTTTGGTGGGAGCTTCGCTCCAACTCAGCAAGCTGGGTTGACAAGTCAAAAATGCCCTTCATGCACGGTGCCAATCACCCCATCTCGTTCTTGTGGGCTCCATTCATTGTACACTCGTTTTAGTGATTGAGCTACGAAAACGAGATGAGGTGCCTCGTTTCGTTCTCCTGGGCTCCATTCATCAAGCACTCATTAAATGAGATGAGGAGATTGGCATGCTATATTGCTATATAGTGCACATACTGTAGGGTATAATTTCTCCAAATTCTAACACTGCTAATTAAATATTTAGATTGATCGCGCTCTCACTTTCTTATGTGCCTCTTCGCCTAACAATGAGGGAGATATCACATTCAGATAGATCCTGTGGCTAAGAGAATTGCTACGATGCTGCTCCTTCTTCCACTGTTTCCCATCCGACATGGCGCTTGAATGATAAGAACAAAATAATAGATTTTATTTAAAAAATTTACGATTCTATCCCGATGTGCTAGCTGCTGTAATTTTGGGATGAAAAACTGAATGAAAAGGTGACTTGGCATCATAACGTTACTCTAAAACTAATAAAAAATGCTAATAAAGTAATATCCAGATTTTAGATTTTTTCTCTAAAAAATTACCAAAGCAATGTATAACCTCATGATTGTTCAAGTGACTGCCCTCTGCACCGCGCAATGAATAAATTAGTGAGTTAATAAGAAAATTATATCTTTTTTTTAGGAGAAAAGGAGGGAGATTCATCCACACGGTATTTAATTATTCAGGTCAAAATAAATGCACCATCACTGCTCATCTCATCACTAGTGCCAGTTTCTTACTTGAAGAAAAAGAAGAAGAAGAAAAAGAAGATGATGATGATGACGACTGTTGTTATCAGTTACCGGCTAATCCAGGCCAGTACACCAGCAACGATTGATATTTGGAAACACAAATGATAGATTCTATAGGTCTGAATTCTCTGAAGTGAATTGGAATTAATTCACTGCTTAGCTAATCATCACAATCGTCCACTTTTTCTTTGCATGGGTGTTATTGCCTTTAGAGAGCCCAATGATTAGGTGCACCCTTATCTTGGGTGCCAAGATGATGATCGATTGCTTGACTTTAACATGGATGATTGAATAACTAAAGAAATCCTCATATTGGCCACTCCACTAACCAAGAACCAATCACTGCAGATACTAGATACACATTAGCTCTATATGATGCTTCTATTCCATTAACCACTTTAGTTCTTCCCTCTGTTTATTTAAAAATAAAACTGACAATAATTTTGTTCATTATTTGATGTTACAATCAGAAAAAATAAAAATAATATTGTTTTTTGTTTAGATCACTGTTCCTTGATTCTTTTTTAGTTTGAGGTGGAGATTTGAATGTAAGCATTAATGATTATTTTCATTCAAAACAATAAGATATCAGATAAGAGCCATTATTTGATATAATAGCAATTATGATCAAACAAGAGTCAGATCAAATGGTACTATTTAACCGGCAAAGTCTTTTCTGGATGGATTCGTCTTCCGTAACTGAACCTTTTACCCCTAGTTGCCGCCCACCTAATAGAGTGCCAATGCTCCAAAAGGTGCCTTAATTCCCCAAAAAATAACATCATCTATCATTTTATTCATGGTTTATAGCACTATCCATCATGATCCTCTTCAGGAATAGACATGTGCATTGCATGGGCAAAAGCCTAGTCATGTAGATATCCATTTACTAATAGGCCTTCAAAACCATTATAAGGATTTTCAGTCCTCATTTTAGATCCTCCATCTTTTCTCTGAATTGAGCGGCAAGCAATGAGAACATAATTGATCTTATATATCTAATTTTGATCAAGTTTGTGCTCAATTTGGATGCAATAGGAATAATCTGTGTCTATATTATATGTGAGAATTTATGCGGGTATATGTTTAGTTCTATATCAGCTACGTACTGAATAGATCTTGGATACTTATACAAAGTTAAGGAACATAAATAATACTTACTGACTAATTTTTTTAAATGAGAACTTGGGTTGTGGCATTATAGGTTTTATCTGAGCATAAGCAAAAACTTGACTTGATCATTTGATCTAACTTAAATAAGAACTAGCAAAATCGGTAACGCTTTGTTGTAGGCTTGTTGCTAATGGCTTAATTGGTTGATAAGAATAGTCGCAACTTTCAATGGCTTGATCCAAGCTTCTCCCTGTACTCAACTAGTGGTCTATTTGGGTATTTGAATCAAAACTAACAGGTGAGACCCACAAGTGAAGGGTGGTACGTCAGCATTTCGCATCAAGGGGGGTTGGGGGTTGGGGGGGCAACTAATATTTTTTTGCCAATACATATTCATTCAGACGGTGACAGAGGATTTAATGCCTCACATTTTATTTAGTCCCGCTAACTTTGCATGAAAGAAAGCAGAGCATTGTATGCAGCATTAATTAATTATAAGAAGGAATATCTATTTCACCACGATGCATCATCTCTCTATTTCGGAACGCCGAGCGTGAATTCATTTTGGAATTAAAATCTTAGGTCTGCAACTTTTGCACAGCGAATTCGAGTTGCGGAAGAATAATTGATCGTCTTTTGCAACATTAATGTTGAATCATATCTTGCATATATTTAAAGCGCTCCAATCTTTTTCTACGATCCGCCTTGCACAAATATCGAATGATGATTCTACAGCTGATGTCATAAAAAAAAAAAAAATGAGTCATTCTTTCGTGGTTGGAGGCTATGATTGATAAGCTTGCGGTCACTGAGAATTGGAGCTTATTATTATTATTATTATTGGAGGGAAGGAGACATGAAATGATCTTTCTTCGTTCCGTAGTATAATATACAGTCACACTACAAATATTCTTGAAGCATTCCCAAGTGATAAGAAATACAACAGTCGACGGCTACATTGTCTAATTCCTCTTTCTTTTTTTGTTCTTGGACATAATAAAAATACATTGTCTGAATTCCATCTCAATTATTGTCCAATTATAGATTTTTCTTTCGTACAAGTTAGCTCAGACCCACCACCTTTGTGGATCGATGGCATGGATATGGATAGAGCCCACACGTGCTTGGCATCATTGATGCTTTGTAGCAAATAATTTATCCAACGACAAACTTTTTAGCCAATTATTTCCTCATGCCAACTTGTCGTCACATCCAATCTCTTTTTATCATTATTTTTTGCCCCCAATCGTAACAACCTTAAATGCCTGGAAATTATTTTGCATTCACGTCATGACACATCAGCAGTGGGGGGCTTTGCTCATCCCTTGAAAGATTTCTTGTGATCATGGATCTTCTCTAGTTCTTGCAGCACAAGCATGAGGCCCTCAGCATCTTCCCGGAGATTGCGACGGCAACACACGCCTGCTGCATTTTATATGGATGAGAGCTCAAATAGCAAGGGCAGCTTTCAATGCCTAAGCATCCAAAATTCCAAGCTTCCTCTTCTATATACAAGCAGTGAAACCTCCTGCTCTCAAGAATCTAAGCCTCTTCTACCTTGCCGACTCCCAGCGGCAAGCCTTGAGCAAGTCCTCCTAGTGCTACTGAAGCTAAAAAACTCCCTTTGATCACCTTTGCCACTCTCTCCTCTTGCAATCTATATTTCTATACCTATATATATATATCCAGCTATCTACTAATTAGAAGTACATAGATAAGATGGGATTGAGGGACATAGAGTCCACACTGCCACCAGGGTTCAGGTTCTACCCAAGTGATGAGGAGCTTATTTGCCACTATCTCTACAAGAAGGTGACTAATGAGAGGATCTCTGAGGGAACGTTGGTGGAGGTGGATTTGCATACGCACGAGCCGTGGGAGCTTCCTGGTGATCAGTTCCCTTTCCATTAATTCTCTGTAAAATTACATGCATGCCTGCTCACTAGATCCATACTAGGATTGGATTCTAAGGTTCCTTTTCCTCCTCCTCATGCCTCTAAACTGTTATTCTTTTCTTTACTTGGAATCTTCTTTCTTTACTTGGAACCTTCTTCCCTATAAATATTTGGCTTCTTTCAATTTGATATATCGTTGCATAATTTTGATACGAATTAACGTTTCTTAATTTTCTCATCAGCGGTAGAAAGTTATAATAGCCTAGCTTCTTCTTTCTCTTATGAAAAAAAAAAAACTGTTCCCATGCACATGATTCAGACGAATTTCTCATGGATTATCCTTAGTTCGGTACATTAAGAAATTCCGAGTACAGTTAAGCAACGATTGAGCAATATGACCTTTTCATTATCACTATCTCGTAGAGAAGTCTGGAAGGAAGGTTTTTGCATTTGATGGTGCAACTTTTCTTCAAGTTTTTACCATGATGACTATGCTATGATGCTTGTAATCTACTATAACCATGTGAACAGTATTATTGAAATTAATTAAGCAAAAGCTGTGTTACTTATCCATCGAGCTTTTGTATCCTAGTGGTTATCTATTGGTTTCTTGTAGGACAAGAGTTCCAATGCTTTGTAATGATGTCCATAAAAATCCAATCCTGTCTATTCAGAAGGTATCACATGAGGGATAATACTATTTTGCTGTCCCTCAAAACCTATCCTTGGAAAGCTAAGGCTAGCTCCATGTTGCTTATCTATCCATGCTGTAGTTTTATATTTATCTAGCTTATTCTTTATGACTGCTCTAGCTTGAGAACCAACCATCTCCTTTGATTGGTCTCAGATGTGGCTAAGCTCAGTGCCAACGAGTGGTACTTCTTCAGCTTCCGGGACCGCAAGTATGCCACCGGCTCACGCACCAACCGCGCAACCAAGACCGGATATTGGAAGGCCACTGGAAAAGATCGCATGATCCATGAGCCTTCCACACGTGCGACTGTTGGTATGAGGAAGACATTAGTGTTTTACCAAGGGAGAGCTCCAAATGGGGTAAAGACTGGATGGGTCATGCATGAGTTCCGTTTGGAGACCCCAAAATCACCCCCCAAGGTATATATATATATGTATATATATCACCTCCACTACTATTTCCATGGTTGCTTTCTAATTGTCTTGATTTCCACACGCATGTAGTTTTGCTGCAGCAGTAGCAGTTCTTTGGTGAATAGTTGAAAGCTTACTAAGTCCTCTTGTTTTCATCCTCATACGTAGAACTTTGGACCGAGTGGAAAGTACAATTAATATTGCTGTCTATCTCGTATGTTTTGCTAATTAGTGTTGTCTCTTATAGTCATTTTGCTAATTTTAACGCACGATGCAGTAGTGTTTTATCCATAAAAAGTTAGGAAATCTATCTGAGAATATGAAAAGATATACCCACGGACATATAACACTACAAAGATCTCAAAAGAAGAGTTTAAAGAAAATTTATTTTCAATTATAACTTCGGGTATTGACCGAACAAATGCACCAATAATTTAGAAGGGAAAAAAATTTAGTAACCGTGAGCTTCCTCATGTACCTGCAGAAATGTGGGCCGGAATTAAAGCTTGGCTTGACATGCTGTGCAATTACAACATTCATTAATTTGAGGCAAACTACGTACATATTCCACCCTACCTAGTTCCTATTGCTCATTTGGGTGCACTCTTTTGTGGCAGGAGGACTGGGTGCTATGTAGGGTCCTTCACAAAAGCAAAGGGGAGACGCAGCAAGACAATAACATTGGCTTCTTCTCTTGTCCGACTTCGGGGCCATCCTCTTCTCTGGTGGACCAGCCGATGCCAGATGGGTGCTATGACCCGACGAGCTCATCACTCGTCCCTCACCAAGATGACAGCAGCTCAAACCCGCTCCTCAATTTGGCACTCCTGCATTGCGACTTTCTTGATCACTTCCCACATGAGGTGGGGATGAGCTCGAGGGGAGGGGATGAGCATGGATTCTTCTTGGATATGGGGTTTGATCAGGACCATGACATGAGGGAGGCGGGGATGGCAAACCTAGAAGGTGTGAGATTCCAAAGCGGCCAGGATAAGCTATATTTTTAGAGGCTTTGGAATATTGGAGCGAGAGGATTTTGATGTTGGTGCATGCATGCTTCCAAACTCGGTATTTCATGTCGAGATATCATTTGGATTTTAAGGGAGCGAATTGGGTGGTATATATATATATGTATATATTTGTACATTTGTTGCCTAGTTGGTGATCATCTATGCAGTACTCATGCTGTTATTTGTAAATATCACATTTGTTGCATCTTATAAAAAAACTATTTATATGCAGGAAGAAATTGGATTAATGAGTGCTTAATTACTTATCTTCTTGTGGGATATTTACTTTTAGATACCTATTCTGGCATTGGTTTGTTTTTTACTCCCCCTGAATTCTTTTGTTGTTGTACATAAAAAAACGCCTGAGTCATCACGCGCAATGCCCATGAGAAACTCATGTTTCGTTAATGATCTTATCTATGGTCTTGCACTCAAGGAAAAGTTTGGAGTTGAGTGTAATTGATGCTTGCTTACATAGACAGATGGGAATATTTTTGGGCACCACCGAACGTTACGGCAAATCAGGCCTCCACCTGCAACTTTTTTTTTATATTTGAGAATATAAATGAGTCTTATCCTCTACGGTACATCTAGTGGACTGTGTTAATCCTTGGGTGTTCCTGCTTTTGCTGATACAGGAAGTAAGGATTAATTACAACGAGGTTAGCGATAGCTAGACGTACCGTGCATGCACCCAGCTTCCTTCGTTCATGCACGCGCGCGCGCGCGGAATCACATATAAAAAAAATTCTTAAATAACCGGGCCCATCAGCGACCTTCTAAGGAAAGTGCACGAATATATCTTAATCGCTCTGCTGGATCGGGTCTCGTCACAATAATCATAATATCTATTCGGATCTTGTTCTATAACATTGAACTGCAATATTAGGTCAAAGGGGCTATTTTTTTTCTTTCAAAAGTGTGATTTGAAAACAAGAACGAAATAAAGTTTCTTTTTATGGATTTATCGTAAGAACATCCCGGGCTACTGTATTTATTGATATCAAATCAGATAATAATAAAAACTCATCTGGTTCATAAAAAGATAATGAAAAAAATAGAAGGATACCATATATTTCATTGAAGTTGTTAAAAAAAAAAATAAAAAAAATAGCTTTTCTATATAAATAAAATTTCTATATTTTAAAAGAAAAGAAAAACTCATGTAGAGTAAAAAAAAAAGTCTAATTTTCATGGGATAGAAATTGAAATAATTTTTAAAAAATATTCTAAAATTTATAGATAGAATAAAATAAGACCTTCTTCTTTATTAAAATATTTATATATTTTTTAAAAAATAAATATTCAACCAAATATAATGTACTTAGAATATGTTTTTTTTTTTTTCTTATGATCAACTAAATATACAAAAATTATTTTTTCGAGTTTTATATCTTTTTAAATATTAATTTTTTAAAAATATTTTAGTAAAAAAAAATCACCAAATCAAACGAGTACTATAAAGCAGGGATCCTCGTTTATATTTAGTGAGCAGCTGCCCACCCACATCGATAAGGGGGGTAACCCCTGGCGTTGTGCATGTCCTAAACAGCTTGTGCCAGTATGAAAACAAGTACGTTCGATGCATGCTCGCACTAAATACGGTAACCAGTCTACCACCCTGAAACTAAAGAACGATAAAAAAATTATTTTACAAATCACCACTGGCCACCCCTATCGTCCCTCTTCCATGGTGCACCCTGCATTGATTTCTTGTCAGTTTCTCATTTAAGGAGCTTCCGTGGGCTGCTTTCTTTCATGACCTGGTATCCCCGTGACGCCAACTCTTCTCTCAAATGTTCCAACTCTTCCGTGATTGAAGACTTTATCCATCCCTTTACTTCTTCCTGCCAGCAAGATATCATAAAGCTGGCATGGATCGATGTAGGCTCACGGATTATGGCGCTGCTGCCCTTGGAGGGATGCTTGAGGCCATTGTTGTGGGTCGATACCAAATACTTTTGCGTTGCACCGCGCCCCCCATCCCAATTCAACATAATTTTTCTTTGAGCAACAACCCCTTAGATTACAGAGATTGTCTACCTAAAAGTAGTGTTCCAAATTCATGACTAAGTACGTTCAAGCTGATCCATGAGTTGGCAAATCTCTTTTTCTTCAGTTAATTAGTAAGTAACACCAGGAGGCGACCAATTCATGCAAAGGTTAATGTCCTGCATGTGGCTTGCAAGGATTGGTGTATCTATGGAGAATTGCTGTGAAACATGAAGCTCTTTGAATATTGAGAATGGGTGCCTCAAAGTATATATTTTTAATTAACTACTTTCTTAACCTGACATATATACAAGACTAGTTGTGAGCAGACCATTTCCATTCTCAAATTGGCAAGAACTTTATCAGTATTATTTGTACATTTCTTCACAGGTGTTTCATGGTGATCGATTGCAAGCAACTTATTAGATGTTTTAGATTAAAAATTTTTGGATTTTGAAATTTTAGATTTTAAGAGGTTGTTTGGTTGCCAAGATGAAAAAGATCAAAAAAATCGAAAGTTGTGATTGGAAGAAGTAAATCATAAACGTAAAAATATCTATACATATATAAAAGAAATGATAATTTTAAATTATTCTTCATTTTGTCTATCATTTATATATAAAAATATAATCATATTTATCTTAAAAAAAATAATTGTCCCTCTAACTTTTTCACTTGCATTATCTAGCATATAGGCTTTCTCTCCATTCCCAGTCTAATCGCATCCCTTTATTAGATCTCTCAAATAGATTGGATTCTATATCTTCCTTTAATCCAACTTGTGAATATATAGTTTTACTAAAATACAATATTTTAAGAAAAATAATGAAAAAAATCACTATACATCTTATTAGAAATGAAATTGATTTAAAGTTAATATAAAAAAATAGAAAGAAAAATGAGAGAACAAAAAGAAGAAATAGAAAAGAAAGAGACTAAAAAACCAACTAGCCCGACAAGTCTAAAGTGGAAAATTTTAATATCATAATTTTTTGAGAAAAAGGAGGAGATTGCCCCCATCTAGCCACTTAAGTATGGGCAGGATACAAATCAACTACATTAGGTAGCTCCCATAATTTTAATTTTGTGATTTGACTATAACACTATCGAATTTACAAAATTTTAATTTCATGGTTTCACAATAGCACATTCAAACAATCAAGATTGTAAAACAATGGATCATGGTTTCTAAAATTACAAAGTATCATAATTTTTTTAAGGCACATCCAAAGAAAAGCAAAGAATACCCTAAACTTCAAATATTTACACTGTCTAAAATTTCATGGGTGTGTACCTTCTAAAATACATTGTTTTAATACGACATATGCTTTGATGATTTTTTAATTTTTGGATGCACACTCCTATCTTGTTAAACAATCTTTAATGATAAGCGTTACAATTACGCTCCACATGTCATTTCATCTATCTCTTTTCATGAATTAAAATGGATCATGAACTCTTCGTAAGTAACTAGACACATAAAAAAGAAAAAGTTCTTTTTTCTATTTTTCTTTTTTTGTTTTCTTTTTCTCTATCCTTTTCTCTGTGTCTTGCAATGAAAACTTATGAACATCCCTATCGAATGTCTCCTGCATTTATATTTTGAATAAATTACACGGACATCCCTCCAAGTTTAGGGCTCCCCACCTAACATTTTAGAAATAAAGAATATAAGATATTTTAAGACTCAAATAGGTTAAAGAGCAATGAGGTCAGCATAGGTCGTTAAACTTATTTAACAAAAAGATTACGATGAAGTGTTATGTGTATATTTTGAAATATTGGGCTTGGAATCTGTAATTATCCCAAACTTGGAGAGGATTTGTATAGTTTACTCTTATATTTTTATAATACTAATAAATTAGTTTATAAAAGAATAAATATTTAAAAAGTGAAAACCATGAACAAAGGGAAGAACCAGCCGTGGCACAATGAAGTTGGATTCCCCCGAATAGCCGCACAAGGAAGGAGGCTAATCTTTCCAGCCTACTATTATTGACTTATAAACCGAAAAGCCGGAAGCCCTGATCACATATTTTAAGCTCTATATTCTACATGCTAGTCACCAAAAAAACGTGGCACCTTGGCGAATCAAGAACTTAATCTTCTCAATAGAATACTCAATCTATTCTTATTGGAGTCATACATGGCCAATTTGGTGCGAACGAACGAACCCTTTGTTTTATTGCTACTCTTGGGTCCTCCTGCAGCCCTTTGTTTCCACAGGGCATATATCAGCAATCAGTCCCGAACCTTCTTTGCCTTGGCCGCAACCAGGAGCGGCCCAATGTATTTAGGAGACTAAGGCCGTTTTGTCTTTGAAGCTTTCCCTGCAATGGGCCGGCCTAAGGCGAACTCATAGTGGCCTTTTTCCTTTCCATTTTGTCATTGAGGTCTTTCCTACGGTAGACCTTCTTTGGGTTGGGGCCTTAGGCAACCGCTTCAGTCGCCTAAGGGTTGGGCCGGCCCTGGCCACAACTGTGTCCGCCATCAAAGTTTGATTTGGAAGTACTTGGAATCGATACAATGAGCGGCGACATCAATCCAAACATCAATGGTGGATGTGGCAATAGCCGGTTTTGCCTGCTAGATTTTGGTCATAACATTTAAATTTTTCAACCTACCAAACTCCAATCGATCCTTTGAACGTATTTAGTTTTCACCTATTAGATTGTTTTGTATTCATCCTTCCAAACAGACAAACGGCCAACATGGTAGAACGAAGTATAATTCAAGCCCTATTTGGTAGAGTCGTTGGTAGTAGAACTCTCGAATGTAAAGCTTTTTGATGTAAAACTTTTTAAAGTAGAGTTTTTATAAAAAATATTTGTTGTTTGGTAATTACATTTTTAATAAATCAAAACAGCTTTCCGATGCATGCTAAAAGTGCTTTTCTGAAAAAATTCTTTTTTTGGAGCTTTTTTCAAGAAGCTGTTTTAGCTTTCTGGTAAAACTAAAATAGCTTTCCGATTTTTTACCAAACATTTTAATTTTATCTAAAAATACTTTTAGAGAATGAGATAGTACTTTTTGACCCATCAAAAGCTCGAGGCTCAATCTTCAATAAGAAGCCAGAAGCCGCGGTTGCTGTTGTTGCGCAGTCTCCCATTAAATTCCTGACAATGATGACCGTGTCTTCCAATGCGGCACGCTTGCAAGGGGAGTTGATTTGGAAGGATTGGTTGTGGCCCAATCTTCCAACCAAATGGTTCCGTGGGAAAAGTGGAACCTCGGACACCAAATGAGGATTCCCCAGGAAAGGCCCAAGCCATGACATGCAAACTACTTTCAACCCACCAAGACCGGGCCGGCTTATTAATTGTCATGAACTCAAGTCAGGTCCATTGGTCTTGATACCGGAGGTCAGCTCAGCTACAGTCCACTCTCTGTTAGAGAATAATTGGTGGAACCATGAGAGATTAAGAGTTCTATTTTGGGTTCATTAACTGCTGAGATTTGCCGCCAATTTTCGTGGGGAGTATCCAAAGGTTTAGTTAGGTTTTGTTAGCCAATTCAGTGAAGAGGCAATCCAATCTTGGAATCCAGCCTGCTTCAAAATCTTTAACTACATTTGGATTTGATGAAGTTAGTTCATGTAGTTCTTAATAGCTCCTCTTTTTTTTCCCCTTTTAACTTTGGGAGATGCTCTCCATATCATTTTAATTAATTGAAAGAATGGAGGATTGGATTTATTTCATTATATAAGGTTTGCCATGCGGTCACCGAGCACTGTTGGATGGGGCGTTGCGGGTGCCTACTTGGCTTTCCATATATGGCTGGATAGGAACGACAGAGTGTTCGAGGACAGAAAAGTTCCCCTGAGGTCAGTTGTGGAAAGAGCTATTCGTCTGGCCGTTGAGGTCATTGAGGCTATTATGGTTGTTTCATCTGGGATGGCTAGCTCTTTTTGGAAGCCCTCCACCTTCTGGCCATCTCAAGATAAATTTTGATGATAGCCTGCCCGTTAGTGGAGATAGCGTTGGAGTCGCACTTGTGATCAAAGACCCTAATTCTAGATTGATTGCTGTAGGGGGCAGCGTACCTTCGAGGCATCAGCACTGGGGATAGAGCTCAAGGCTGGGTAGGAAAGAATATGCTATGTGAGATGGGTGTTAGAGGCTGGGAGTATCATCCTTAATGAGGATTTAGTTGTGGTGATTGAGCGGATACTATAGGAGGGGCTGCAGAGCAGACCATCTACTACTAGGCGACATCCGGCAGTTGCTGAGGAAGTGCGGTACTTCCAGCCTGTGTATGTATACTGAGAGATGAACAGAGCTGCTGATTGGATCATTTTTTTTGCTGCCCATCATTTCTAAGAGATTCTTTGGACCTGACTTGTATCTGTTCCTTCTTCTCTGTATCGTTTTTTTTTTTTTTACTCCAATAATAGTGCTTTCGTGGAATTAGTGTGAGCAGCCGAGACGATGTATTAAAAAAAAAATACCGGGGATTTGACGGAATTGATCTCACAAGGTCCTCTATCAAACTTGCGTCAAAATGGCCGTGGTGGTGACGCGCGCACCGATCAACCCAAGGCATTTACCCCTTGGAAAAAAAAAACGCCACGTGGATGGACTGATTTGAAAATCATTAAGTTGGCATTAAATCTCAACCAATCCCCGGTGGGGAATGTCGGCAGATGACCTGTTGCGTTCCATAAGATGGCATCTTCATTATATCAATTATTATTGTTTAATCTTCATGAAAACTAGTTTTGCCTTTTGCACCGAAACAACAACAACAGTAATAAAAGGATTAAAAAAAAAAGGAAATTCCCACCTGCCTGTTGTTCTGAGAAGATTAGGAGTCACTGTACTTCAGGATTTGGATTAAGAGTCTAATTATCTTCTTCGTTTTCCCCCAACCCCTTGATTGCCTTCTATGTTTCTCACAGAGATTTCCTTCTGGGCCATAAATCTTCTTCTCTCCTTTGCATTTATTTAATAGCGTGGTATTGGGGGTGGGGACAAGGTTGGTTTGTTCTTCTGCCCCCAAAACCACTTTCCCTACCCTAAAGTTCAGCGGTTCTGGGGGCCTGTGGACATCTCCTTGTGGTCTGACTAGGGTTGGGGTTGGGCTTGGATCTGGAGGAGTTGGAAAGAATTTCCCTCTTATGTCCCCTTAGTCAGATCTGGACTGTTAATATTTCTTGTTTTCATCTCACAAGATTTTGTGCAAATTGTTAATGAACTCGGAATCCAAACCGCTTTAGGCCAACAGAAGATCTGTGGGCTTCTCAAGAACGTGTAAGTCAATGGTCTGATGAAGGCCACCATCGCCTATTTTCTCGTAAAATTTTGATTAGTTCCATGCTGGTGATATTTTGATCCAAATGATTTTTTTTCTTCCCTAAAGCGTTACTAAGATTTATGATCTGCGGGATCTTATGCAAGGAACTTTGATATGGGTGTGAAATCGATATGTTGTTTTCTGTGCATCTTTGGACTGGATTCTGTCACCGATAGAGATATGTTCATGGTTTGAATAAGGGGAACTTTCAGACCTAGAATTTTATTTGATATCTGAACTGAATTTAGGAAATATGGAACTCAGCAGCGAGTAAAAGCATCTTGATCGGTCGCTGGATCTGATAATTATAGAATATCTGTGTTAAATTCATGAAACAGATGGTCTGGGAATACCAAGGAATCTGTCGTACTGCGTTATAGATTGCAGATTCTGGTTATGATTTTTTTTTTTTTTTGTTGGGGGGGTGGGGGGATCTGTGAGATTATAGATTTCTTTTTATTTTTCCCTCCTCTCTCTATATATCCTTTCAATCTAAAAGCCTTGCAGGAACTTAAGACCTCGAATGTTTAATTGCAGCATCTCTGTTGTATCTTCTAGATCCCTCCTTCCTAAATCAGGTTCTTTATGACAGATATAAATAGGTGTTTAGCTTTCAAGATCACCTATAAAGTAAAAAGAAGTTATTTTCTATATGCACTCTAACATCCAAAGGAAAAAGAACTGTTGCATTTTTAATATTTAAGAAGATGGATATTGGAGGTGAAAAAATTAACTCATCATGTTATTTACATTGAATTTATATTTTTTTTTTCTTTTGTGTGCGCATGTGCTTTCACCTATGATCTTTTATGTTTGTTGCAGGGGATTTCATCTCTATGTTAACTGCTGAAAGTTTAATAAGTAGATCATAAATTTATGTTTATTGTTTCAAGGAATGCTTATGCTTCTTTCAGATCTACACTGCTGGTTATACTAATCTGTCGGGTCATTTGCTTATGATCAATTTGTTTATTATAAGATCGGTACTTTAGGCCATTATCTTATGTTCACATGAATCCATCTATCAAATTTCATCCCATAATGTGATTGGAATTTGTCAGTTTTAGGATTCCCTGGGATCATGTATTTTATATAATATTCTTTTCTTTTCAGTATTAATGGGGACAGAATGCCTAGGAGCTTGTCTCAAAGATGACTCTGATGGAATGCCTTCAGTTCCTCCTGGCTTTGTGTCACTTACATCATTCACCTTGCAGAGAGTACAAGAAAATGCTTTGGCCTCTGCATGTGTTTCTAATCCAATACAGGCTCCGCTGGAAACTGAGTCTAGCATCATTGAAGACAAAAAGTTTAGAAAATCACTTCGGCATAGACCATGGATAAACTACAGGCAGTTTGATTATAGCTCGGAAGAAGAGGAGTCTGACTCTGAGCTCTTTGAGCAAGTTAGTACTATTGCTGATGTTGTCTTGTTAATCGTTGCCTTTTAAGTGTTCAGGTTGTTTGTCATCATATCATTATAGGCTTCTTACTTGATCTTCTTTACCTTGCAATTGATATCATCTGTTGCTTACGGTGCTTCTTGGTCTTGACATGTTGTTGTAATGTCATATGGTAGTCCTTTTGACTTTTTGACCAACAGTTTGATCTTCCTGTTTAGGACATCCCTTCAGTTAATGGCCTACCAAAAGGGGTTCTTCGTGGATGTTCTGAATGTCAAAATTGTCAAAAGGTTTTGTTAAATCTCATGATACTTGTACTTGGTTAGAATTTTCTTCCTGATTCCTACCTGTTTGAATTCAATTAATGTCTGAAGTCTTGCAGGTCACAGCAAGATGGCGTCCTGAAGTTGCCTGCAGACCCATCCTTGATGAAGCTCCTGTTTTTTATCCAAATGAAGAGGTATTTCTCATGTTATCTATGATAAATTGACTCGCTTGTATGCTAATGCTTATTCTTTGAGCCAAAAAGTCCTATATTTTGATTATTTTGGTGTTACCTATAGGAGTTTAAGGATACTCTCAAATATATTGCGAGTATACGTCAAGTGGCAGAACCATATGGAATTTGCCGCATTGTACCTCCACCATCATGGACTCCACCTTGTCCTCTCAAAGAAAAGGGTGTGTGGCAAAATTCAAAATTTGAGACTCGCACCCAACAAGTGGATAAGCTTCAAAATCGTGATTCCATCAAAAGAACTTGCAGAAATCATATTATTATGAGGAGGAAAAGGAGAAAGCTCTTGAGGATGGAGGCAGAATGCAGAAACAAAATTGAGAAGCTAGCAGAACCTAATGGATTTGGACACTGTACCAGTGCTGTGAGGTTTGGATTTAAACCTGGTCCGGACTTCACTCTGGAATCATTTCAGAACTATGCTGATGATTTTAAGGAGCAATATTTTTGCATGAGAGACATGGATAAAGATTTAAGATCAGCTCAGTTGGAACTATCAGTGGAGGATATTGAAGGTGAATATTGGCGAATTGTTGAGAAGCCAACTGAAGAGATTGAGGTACCTTTAATAGATGTAGATTAGCCAAATAGTCAGCCGATTGCTTTCAACTAGTGTTCTGTAAAAAATCAAATTTTATGCTTCTGCAGGTGCTCTATGGTGCTGATTTGGAGACAGGAGTTTTTGGTAGTGGTTTTCCTAAAGCATCTTCACCTCCATCAAGTTCTGATTTTGAGGATCGATATGTGAAGTCAGGTTGGAACTTGAACAACTTCGCTAGGCTTCCAGGCTCTGTGCTTGCTTTTGAAAATGGGGACATTTCTGGCGTTCTAGTTCCGTGGTTGTATATAGGGATGTGCTTTTCATCATTTTGTTGGGTAAGATCTTATCACATCCTTTCCAATTAATTAATAATATCCAGATATATACAATTAACAACAGCAATGCTGATACCTTTTCCATTATTAATTTTATCTAATATAATGACAATTTTTTTTCTCATTGACTTTGATTTCTAGAAGGCATAATATGTATTCAATGGCACATTCTGCTTGCCATTGTTGTATATGAATTGCCTTAGTTGCCTATACTGCCTTCTGTTTCATTTGTTTGGCAAGTCGATTTAACTTTTGTTTTTTGGTAAAAGCATGTTGAAGATCACCATCTGTACTCAATGAATTATTTACATTGGGGTGCTCCAAAAGTGTGGTATGGAGTCCCAGGCAGAGTAGCCGCAAAGTTGGAGGTGGCTATGAAGAAACATTTAACAGATTTATTTGAAGAACAGCCAGACCTGCTTCACAGTCTTGTGAGTAATGACTTGGCATGCATCATTTTTTCTTCCTAGAAGGGGTCTTCCACTTCTTGGAAAGAAAAAAAACACTTTACTGAATGCATGTCCAAGTGTCCAACAACCACAGTTATGACCTTTTTTCAAAAAAAAATCCTGCCCCCTTCTATCCGCTCGACGTCTCATGTTTTTTTTCCTTATCTTTCTTCATAGGTTACTCAGTTTTCACCTTCCATTTTAAAATCAGAGGGCATACCAGTTTACCGTTGTGTTCAGCGTTCGGGGGAGTTTGTCATCACATTTCCCCGAGCATATCATTCCGGTTTTAACTGTGGATTCAACTGTGCGGAGGCCGTAAATGTTGCTCCCGTTGATTGGTTGCCTCATGGGCAGAATGCTGTAGAGCTTTATTCTGAGCAGAGGCACAAGATATCGATATCCCATGACAAGTTGTTGCTAGGAGCTGCAAGGGAAGCAGTAAGAGCTCAGTGGAATATTTTATTTCTGGGAAAAAATACATTAGATGACTTAAGATGGAAAGAAGCATGTGGCCTGGATGGGATCCTAACAAAGGCGCTTAAGGTGAACTCTTTATGTTCAATCCTCAGTATAGTTTGCCATCATAAGTGATTACTCACTTTATTTTACCTTTTGATTAGGTAAGAATTGAAATGGAGCGTACAAGAAGAGAATATCTTTGCTCTTCTCACTCAAGGAAAATGGATGCAGATTTTGATGCTAACTGTGAAAGAGAGTGCATTGTGTGCCACTATGATCTACACCTTTCTGCAGCTGGTTGTCCATGTTCACCAGATAGATTTGCATGTCTGTGTCATGCAAAGCAGCTTTGTTCATGTGCTTGGAGCACCAGGTTTTTTCTCTTTCGTTATGAGATCATTGAACTGAATGTCCTTGTTGATGCTCTTGGGGGCAAGTTGAGTGCAGTTCATAAATGGGGACTCTCAGATCTTGGATTGAGTTTAAGTTCTTATGTTGCCAAAGATAAAACACAAAAGCCCATTACTAGAACTTCCTCAGAAAGTATAGATCAGAGAGAGAAGGGACAAGTGCAGCAAAGTAGTTCAAATAGCGGTGAAAAAAATTCTGCTTTATCTCAAGAAGTCCAGGCATCTTTGCCTCAACCTACCTTCATAGCAGTACCAAAGGAGAGAGAAAAGATAACACCTAATGCGGTTGATTCAACACACACAATTGCTGATCCCTCTTCCCTGCACCAACAAAACAAATCTACAACCATGTTTCCTACAGAAGACTTGCATCTACGAGGTAGGTCTTCATCTGAAGTACATCAGAGCTTACGGTCCAATAAAGGACATAGAAGTTCAGATTCAAATGCATGTAGCATTTCTAGCCGTGAAAATTTTCAAGGGAGCGTGCTTAACATCAGTATGCTGCAAACTACTTCTAGTGAAAAGAACTCAGGGGGTTGCCCTGTCTTGGGGCCTGAGGGTTTGAGTAACTCAGATAAAATGGTGTGTGGTACAGGAAAAAATATATTAGCTACTGATGACGATGCTAAAAATTTAAAAGATGCTGGGTACGAAGGAGGAGAGAAGCTGCTTTCAGATGACATAAAGAAACAACCAGTTTTAGAAAGCTCGGAAACTTTTGCAAGGCTGACAAACTGTGATGATAAGATGACTTTCTGCAATTCTCAGAAGGATCCAGTTGTGGTGGCACCTGAGACTAATGCATCTGTAAGGAGTGAAAAGGATGTCAGTTTGTTGCCCACTGTGGGGATATCTGATAATATGCCCAACCTGGTATCTCTAGGGGGCAGAGATGGGAGGACACAGAGTACATGCAGAGAGTATATCCCCTCTTTACAAAATCAGCAATTGGTTAGGTCCTATCCTCAAAACACTTCTCACAGTAAGAACTCAAATTCTGTATCAAATGCAAGGCAGAACTCAGAATTTTTGGCTGCTAAAGAAGAGCATGGGTGTAGTACAAATATCAGAAGTCATCTTCAGCAGTCCGGAAGTATGAAAACAGAAAGTGCAATAAGGGGTGAGAAAACTGGACCAGATTTTGCTCATAACCTGATGGATAAAAGAGATACTATGACAGCAACCTTTTCTTGTTCTACAAATAGCATAGATAGATCCAACTGTCCACAGAAGGGGCCTCGCATGGCCAAGGTGGTGCGGAGAATAAATTTTAGTGTTGAACCCTTAGAATATGGTGTTGTCTTGTCAGGAAAATTATGGTCTACAAGCAAGGCCATATTCCCAAAAGGTATGCTTGCAGCTTTTAATTATGTTTTGAATCACCTTTGAGGTCTGTATTGTTAGCATGCTTGAATAACCAAACTAAACTCTGTATCCTCATGCCTTCCGCTAGTCTGCTTTCCACCTTGTGTTCATTTTCACTTTTTTCATCATTCAATCCTCTACAATGGATTATACTTCTTTCGATTGCAGGATTTAGGAGCCGAGTTAGGTACTTCAATGTACTTGACCCAACTCAAATGTGTAACTACATCTCTGAAATTCTGGATGCTGGACTGCTTGGACCTTTATTTATGGTAATAATTCTCCACTTCTTTGTCAAACAGTATTTAACTTGAGATGGTCAATTACTTAAGTAAACGGTAGTTAAAGTGCATATAAGCAAAGATATCTGTGTGTAAGAACCAGTTTTAGACTTTTAGTTAACATGCATTCTGCACATGGTTATTCTTAGACTTAATTCAGTACAGATTTAAGAATGTTATTAATCTTAGTATTACTTCCCTTGTGAAAGACCAATAGGGCACTTTAGTCTATGACCACCTGATGCCAGTCAAGTGTTATTTTATTCTCTTGAATAATCTTAGACAACCATGCTTTTGCTTTCTCAGCCAATATTTTGATATTCCCCCCTTTCCTCTGCTTATGCATTTATGATTTTTTTCCTGAATTTAGTTTAAAAATATTTGCCGTCAATTTAAATATATTTTCTTTCCTATGCCGTTTCTTCGCATGCCCAGTCCTCTTTGCTGAAATTGTTAGAAATGCAAGCTGTCGGTGTTCTATATTTCCTCTCAGCATGCCCCTTGATGTGAATTTCTCCAAATAGGACTGATAAGGGGTTAAATGCAATCAGGAATTCAGGATTGTTATAAGAAATGTAAAGCTTAGTGTTCTTTTTGGGTTTTTGGTGCATCTCTGCTACCATTAGCCAATTGCATACTTTGTCTGGCCCACTCTTTTGATGTTTATGCCCTCACTTAATCTTCGCTTATTGTGAATTAAAATGGCAAACATTGGCATGCTTTTTGCATGTACAAATTTCATTTATCTTCCCATATTTGATCCATTGAATACATTGTTTGAGCCTTTGAGGTAACTTTCTATCCTGTATGACTTCTCCGGGCTCCCTTTTGTAGGTTCTAGACATGGAAATAAGTAGGGTTGGTCGGAGTCCAACCCGATCGAAATTTTACCTAAATTGTTTAGAGAAAGAACCAAAACAACCGAAGAAAATGTTCAGCAATAGCTTGCTCATGGTTTATCTCTTCTCCTCGCTCTCACTTTATTTGGAAGTCCTACTCCACTTCCGTGCATTGTTTTGTTTGTATTCTCTAAGTCATGTAACTGACAAGTGAAATCCTAATTGGGGTTGGCAGGTTGAGTACAAGGCCCTATACAATAGCTAGTTTGGTTATTTTTATTCCTTTTAAGTCAATTATAAATGGGTTAGGTATGACTTTAGGGTTTTTTGCAAGGTTCACCATCTTGGTACTGGACCCTGTATAGGTACCATCATATTACAATGTCGGTGCACGGTACGGTATGAGATGACAAGGCATATTAAGTGTCAATATGGTACGAGACTGCGTACTTATTTGGTACGGTACCAACCAGTATGGCATATCTTATATGTTGGGGGGTAGGGTTGTTTTCTGGAGATGGATTCTTGATTTTCTTTTTATCCTGCTAAAATATCTAAATATATTATATTTCAACTTACTGATGTTTCAGGTTTTGGTAGAGCATTATCCAAGTGAGGTATTCTTTCATGTATCTGTGACAAAGTGCTGGGATATGGTTAGAGAGCGGGTGAATCAGGAAATCAGGAGACAGCACAACCTGGGAAGAGTTAACCTTCCTTCACTACAGCCTCCAGGATCACTTGATGGGCTTGATATGTTTGGTTTAACCTCACCAAAGATCGTTCAGGTAATTGTGCATCAAATCCCTCAGTGGCAAAACTTTGGTGCTTGTCTGTAGTATTTGATTTATTTCTCCTAGGAGTGCCATTACAGTCACTTAGTCTGAGGTTTTAATATTATCCTAGTCCTTTCCTTCCACATGAACATGTTGAATTGCCATCATTGCACCTATGAAACTATGTTTGAGAGCTTAAGAAACTTTCTGAGATTAATTGGATCATTTTCTTGGAATAGTGCTCCATTTAGAGTTCCATTAATCTCATAGTTGATTGAGTTTTCATCTTATCATACAAGATACATAATATGTAAGTCTCTCGGCAACAAAAAAGGCCATCAACTTGTGAGTTGGTTTTAGAAAAATTAACAAAGTATTTTCATTTTATCATACAAGATACACGATATGCAAGTCTCTCAGCAACAAAAAAGGCCGTCAACTTGTGAGTTGGTTTTAGAAAAAATAACAGAGTATGAGTAGCAATATAAGTGTGTACAAGTAGTAAATGCAAGCACTAAGAGAAACGTAGTACTTCATAATTTGTACTGCTAAGATCTTTTTTAGAATTTTCTACATCTATTTAATATATTCTGGACAATATTTACTGGCTAAGAAGTGAAAATGATGGCAGATCAATTTAGGGAGTTGGGAAATGGTGATCTAAAAAATGATTGAAATCAGCAGTGTCTAAGAAGTCTCTGAATAATACTATCACACATTAGTCATATCAGATATATGGTTTAATAATTTGTAATTACTACTCAACTTCATATTACTATTTGAAATGAGTCAACAATAGACGGAACATAGACCCATTAGATGGAAGTACATGACATATAATTAGCCAAGTTAAAAGTGACTTGAATTGAATATTATAAGATACGGATTGTGGTAGTATTGTTCAACAGCTTGAATGTGTGCAGATGTGGGATGGGTTTCCTTCCGAAGTGTGTCTGCCACCAAATAGAAGGATCCTCCAACTAAACTTTGTACATCACTACTTCACATTTGAATTTTAAGTTTTTTGCCAATTCCAAGAGCCTTATTTGCTGTGCATGTTCCCATGTATTCTATCATTTAGGCTCATTTATAAATGTCTCCCGCTACAGAAGCCTTAGTCCTCAAATAGTGCTTCTCAAGCTACCTAAGTGTTATGGAAAGAAAATGATGTTGCTAAAGATGGCTGAGCATGAGAGATGTGAGGTATAAGGTAGCTTGTTGTTTTCACTAATTAGCTTAGGATCGCATTTCCAAAGCATGCAGGTATTCTTTGCTTTGTGGGCTATCACATCTTTCCATCCCTGGAATAATGGTGAAGAAGAGCAATTACAGGTTAGGCAGCTAAGGAGATGAGTCTTTTTTAGGAGGGGAAAGTAAGTTATTTGGGAAAATACCGATGCCTGTAATGCACTAGTTAGGATCAAGGTTTGGAGTAACTTGAGCACTTGGGATGGGGACCAGAGCTTTCATAAAGATGAGGTTGTGGAAGTGATTTGAGGTACGTGTAGATAAATGTAAGATATCATAAGAAGTTGATCATAGGTGCTCCACTTATCTACATGACACGAAACAAAAAATGATTAGACACTTGAAGGAATTTGTGTATTGCTAAGTATGGCGGTGATCAGACATGGTTGAACCCAGAAATTTTGAATGGTGAAGGTATTGGTGTGAGAATTGCAGCAAGATTCTAGAGTAGGTGTTAACCTTAACTAGAAGATCTGATTACCAAGCTAACACTTTGGCATTAGTTGTTCGAGCAAAACTTCAACAAATTCTCTGAGCATTTTTGTTGAAAATATAGTCACTTAATATATATATTCAACAAGGTGAAGGTCATTTGGCAAAGTACGAGGAGCGTAGATCAACTAGTGCAGAATCATGTACACAATTTGAATTGATGAATCCTGATGTTTAGATGTTTGACCCTGGATATCTTTTTTAAACATCAGGTTTTAAAAACTTATAATGACACCTGCAGTGTTCCTTGTAATAGCTGACACAGGAAAACTCTTACTTAAGATGTATATTTCTGGCAGTGTGCAAGATCATGGACAGCCACACCTTGCCCCTTGTCCCTTTTCACTGGCTATTGCTGGGGAGAGTGCCTTTAGACACCAAAAAAAGGCTTGGTCTTAGCTTTTTGACAAAATTGTTTCAGTGGCCAGTATTAGAGAAAGATGAGGAACTATTGTGACAGGATGCTGAGAAGATGCAACATGCCACACGGAAAGAGAGAAGCAGATCCCAGATAATGGAACAGTCTTTGACATGAGAAACATTTTTTTCAGACGTGTGTTCCTTTCTCTTTTTTTTTTTCCTCTTTTTTCCTTTTTTTTGGGTGGAAGGGGGGTTAAACACCACAGGAAGAGGTGATACATGCACGAAGCACAGTCCAAGTACCAACTTATGTTCCTTTCATTTATTCATAGTATGACTTGTTTTTTGTTGGAAACTGAATTTTTTATAAAAGGAGTACTTATTAGCGCCAGTTAAGAAGCTCACATTAGAAGGTAATACATTACATGATCCCATATCCAGGTCTATAAATCTACTTTCCTCTCCTTGTCAGCTAACCTGTCTTGTACCCATTTAGTGGAACTATTAGCATGGTGGAATGTACAGTTCTCAATTTGTCTAGGAAACCGAACAATGTGCACCACAATGGCTATTAGACTCCCTCCACCATGTCACTAAGGGCAAGGAAATCGGGCTCCATAAGAATACTTATTGGCCAAGTAGCTAATCAAGCTACAGGTTGATGCCCTTCAATAGAGCTTTAAGCTCATTGATCAGAAAAACAGCTTCAATCATGCCTTGAGACATGATCAACAGGCACCCAGTCATCCAAACTATGCTTCCAATAGCTGCTCTGCTATCCTTAGCATGGATTGTCAAGTCATCATCTTCCATTGTCCATCATCTCAATTCTCTCCCTTTTTTTTCCAAAAAAAGAGAGAATTGCTAGTGATATCGCCACCTTTTATTGCACAGAGAGTATGTCTGTGCATGTATGTGCATGTGTGCATGCTTTGGTCTTGGTATGCTCACAATTTGACAAACTCAAGCTCTTCATATCTTGAAAGTGAAGACAGACTAATGGCAACTAAGAATATCTGACTCACAGTGTAACTTGAAATCAAAAGCCCATTTAGAAAGCACATTGTGCACTTATAGTACCTGTCTACTTTACCTCAAAATTTGCAGATACGATATATGATTCTGGTAGTCTACCTCCACAAGAGGTACTGGATTTACTAATAGACCTCAAAATTCTCATTATCAATCCACATAATAAAATGCGACACTTTATCTCCACCGTCCTCTAATGTATTTAGTGATCCCACTTGAAATAAGTGCTGACAATTCTTGTTTGTATTGATTTTTACAGGCCATTGAGGCAATTGATCCAAATCATGTTTGCTCAGAGTACTGGAGGTCAAGGCCTGAAGTTGCTACTCCACCAATTGCATCAAATTCTACCATGGACCGTAGACCAGGTCTTAAGGAGGTCGGAACTGATGCACTTAGAGGCCTACTTAAAAAGGCCAATCCAGAGGAGTTGCATACCTTGCATGGTGTCCTTAGTTATGACCAGCAGAATTCTAAGCAGGAAATCATCAAAATTCTCCATGAAGAAATTGAGAGCCGCTCACAAGCAGTATTTTCTAGTCCAATGTGGCGTTAGTTGTATTGTGTTTCTACCAATTTTTTTGAGGGAACACCAAAACCTTTTCTTTTAGGGTTTTCAACTGACGTATCCACATTCTTTTTTCCACAAAGTGGGCACGAGCACTGAAATAGTATCTCACAAGCTGCAGAAATTGTATCTACAGACCTCTGAAGTTATTTTAAATAATCTTTTTTGTTTTTACTCTATACATGCTTTATTCTTTTTGTATCTCCTGGAGATGTTATTGCGGTTGCGGGTGTGGGTATCAGCAGATATGTATCCATGGCAGCCTGTTGTATGCAAAGTGATCTTGCTGATTGAAGTTGCTTTTCAGATGGAGGGTGGAACTATTCCTTCTTGGACGCACGCCATGGACGTGGCTGCTTTTTGACACACACTGGACCGTTACTGAATCGGACCCGATCCGACCCGACCCAACCTGAGATGTGGACCCAATTACTCGGCTTCAATCTGATTGTCTTTTCTGATATCGAGCGAAAAATTCGTTCTTCCTTTCTTGCATTTGAGGTGTGGAAAAAGTTAATGCCAAGGCAGAGGGTTGGGGATGGCGGCAAGGGCATCATTAGGATGCAACCAAAAGCATATTGCCAGAAAGAGAGTTATTGAACCCAAGGCAGCTGATCCTCTCCATTCAAACATTGTCGCAATGGTTGATCGGTTTCTAGGGTTTCGGAGGAGTGGATGAGGAGAATAGGAGAGGCAAGGCGACGACTGAGGAGGTAGCATCACCTCACACCATTGAACCAATCTGTGTTACACTATTGCGGTGTTACGATGTTGGGGTCAGGTACTTAGGTCACATCAGGCTGGGTTCAACTTCAAGTTGGGTTGCATCCTTAACCACTGACATGTGATGCATCAGAAGAACTTATTTTTCTCTGGCTCTTAATTAGTTGGGAAAAAGCATGCTATGAACACCGATGATACAGATATTTATCCTTCTTCCTAATAAACTTGCAATTTGGAAATAATACAAGGACGAGATTGCAGGTTCTTTCAAATTTGCGAATTTGAATATACAACCGCTGTATGATGGGATACTCAATGGATCCTATGAATCATGTCTACCTTGACTTCCTCACGAGTGCAATTTTAAGGTGTGGGGGTAATTCATAGAGGGAGGTTGGATTGATCCAAAGCCCTCACTCGTGGTGGCGACACATTTATTGGTTTGCAAGAACTTAGGAACAAAAATATCTGTAGTAATTTCGATCGAAAGGTGTCGACAAAAGGTGTGATGTAACAAAGCATCGGTGAAAGTAATAATTTACCGCTTGCTTGGCTTTAAAATGAGGGTGAGCAAAATGGATGTTTCGTTTAATGCACTGAGAACAAAACTTGAATGTTTTAGAGGCTGGAGAAACTCAAGCTATAGCTTGCAGTACTCACTGGATTAACAAATTTGCAAGTTAGTGCGGGTGCGCATAATGGCGCCCTATAAAAATTTTCGCTTTCCAATGCATCTCTTTTTTATTTCGATGCATTATTTTTTACCTTTGATTTTGTTTAGACTTGCTAATCCGAGATGTCCCATCCGCATGTAACTCGTATTTGCAACAAAATCTTGAGATATTACATTAGTGGATACTAACACATGCCGATGGAGCGACTCTCATCCTGCTAAAAGAATATTGTTGGGGATCATTGTAATGATTTTGTATAAAGACCCATAAAAGACTAGTACTATCAATATCATTTGTAATAACTTAAAAATTTATTTTAAAAAAATAACTAAAAAATATTAATTAAATATCTAAGATATGTTTAGCGTACTGTTGATGTGGAGCGAAACCCGTGCTTGGTATAGATGATCACATTATATCTTATAGCTAATGATATGAAAACTACAATCTGACCCCAAAACTTGACAGAAAATTGCTTGTGCACCACTTTGCCTTTTGGCATATGTGGATTTAGAAAAAATACACCTCCCTTCCTCCCTCAAAAGAAAAACTATTTTTTAAAAATTATTGCCCTATAAAAAGAATAAAGCTAATATTTTATTTGAGTCCTCGGCGTTATCGGAATAGCTGCATCCATAAATTTATGCCCCAAATTTTGAAAGGAGGAAAATTACGTGAATCACCGACGCGAATCTCCAGGCGTCACGAAGGCCCAGATGAGACAACAGATCTCCACCGCCTGGTCGCATCAGAACGCCCGTGGGAGGACCGCTGGGCTCCGATCTGTGACACGTGTCGCAGACGACAATAAATCATCCCATCTTCTCGGCGAAATCTAATCGGTACAAATCGCTCTGTCTCGATCTCGATCTCGATCTCGATATCGATTTCGAATACAGAGGGGAGCAGAGAGGCTTGGGCGGGAAAAATCCCTCGCTCAAAACCCTACGAACCCTAGCCTTAATTGTCGGAGTGAGAAGGATTCTGGGGCCAGCGGAGGCGATGGAGCTCCAGAACACGGTAAAGGAGACTCTGAGCTCCATCTACCGCCACCCTGACGACGCCGGACGCCGGATGCCGGACGCCGTCCGCACCCACGCCGATCTATGGCTCCAGGACTTCCAGCACACCATCGATGCCTGGCAGGTAAGCACACACGCCTCCCTGCGCTGCCTTCCTCTTTTGCTCCGATCGTCGGAGTTCTTTTGTCTGCCTCAGTTTTTATCTCTCTCTTTCCGTCTAGTGTTGGCGTTATTTCTTTGCTCGGCGGTAAAATTTTTGAAAGGGAGTAATGCATTATTTCTCGATGGTCGGGGGTCTGGATCAGATGTTGTGGCCGATAATATCTTGTTTTAGAAGCTTGTCAATAGAGTTCCTTTCTTCTTTCTTTTCTCTTTTCCTATTTCTAATGGAATGAAAGAAAATTACATAAAGAATGAATCTGATAAATGATCCTTATGTTTCTCACGTGGACGGTTTCGACAGTTCTTGATTCTCCTTTTTTTTCCCCAAGAAAATTACATCAGGTCAGAGCTTTTATGGTTGTAATCTCTTCCTTTTGTTTGGTGATGATCTTGTTTGCTTAAAAAAAATTGCTGCCGTTATATGTTTGTTGCTTGCAGATGATCGCTTATTGCTCCTTGATAAAGTTCTTTTCTTTCTATGTTTCTCTGAATGGCAAGGAAAGAAAATTCCTTGAAGATTTTTTTTTGGGAACTGGCACAATTGATGAAATAGGTCATGATTGTTGACCTTTATTTTGTCACAACCAAGGTTTTTTCTGGCCTTCATTCCCCTGTCTCTCTTCATCGAGAACATCATGCCATTTTTCCCCTCCAAGAGCTGTTGCTCATATATATTTTCTTAACCTCCGTACTTTTTACTACCATTAGGGTTGCGACATAAGGAATATCAGTTATAGATGGAGTCATGCTGTCACAGAAAATTCATGATGATGAATGGCAGCATGATTGCCCATGTAGCATGTTTTGTGGTCCCGTACAATGTCATGTCATTTCATATTCTGTTGTATATGTATCCACATTGGACATGCTACTTTAATATCAATCTACCTTGTATCCCAATATGCTCCATGTATTATTTGATGGATAGTATTGTGGTTGGTCTGCACGTATTCAGTGATAAACATCAAGAAGTAGTCATACCTGAGGCCAAGAACTGTGAGATCTTGTGTAATAGATAACAATTTTAACCAATAGTGCTATTCTAATGAGGTAGCTCCTCTTTGGTGGTCAGAGTAATGATTAAGTTTTTCCAAAAATTATATATTATAGTGGCTGTAAAAGTGTCATTCCATGGTCAACTCATGTCTACCATTGAGTTTTAAATTTGAGCATTCTCCTTCCTGTGACACAACCCTTGGCTTTTTCTAATCATGAATATTCGATATGTCAAAGCTGAATTAGAAGAGCAATACCAAAGATGAGAAGTAGGTGTAAGTATATTATCAAGACATTTTTGGTAGAATGGGCCTACAACAGGGTTCAGTTTTATCTCTCAATCTATTTGCACTTGTCAAAGCAAGTTAATTGATGATACTCAGGTTTTATTGTGGTGTACTTGGTTTGCCTATCATTTTTTTATTCCTTAATATGGTGATAATATCTAATTGGAATTATGAGAGAAGGCTATAGAAGGATTTAAGACCAGCTGAGCCAAATCTTAGTATGCATACAGTGTATGAAGATCAGAAAGCAAACAAAAATGAGTTCTCCCTACATGTAAGTCATATGCGTAGTAGAGACCCAATAAATTGTAGGATGGGGGTTAGGATGGAGATGCAAGAGGGTGATTCTTGGTGCAATGATAAGGCTGCTCCATGATGACTTGGAGGTCACAGGTTCAAAATACAGAAACAACCTCTCCACATGTGGGGTAAGTCTAACCCTCGCCAGATTCTGCAATGGTGAAAGCCTTGTGCCCCAGGACATCTAGGCTAAGATGGAGATGCATTCCCAGAGTTTTGTGATCATCCCAGTTTATTAAAACCGAATGAAGACATTAGTAGATAATACCAAGGCTGAGGACATTGTATAAATCTGACTATTAAGTAATGAAAGAGTGTCAGTTGCAGTAGATACACATTGCAATGTTATGCACTTTTATTGCGAAGGATAGAGTTAGAAATAGGTTAGAATACATTAGTAGGGGATAAAGTTATGGAATTAAAGAAACTCAAGTTGAACAAAGTCTAGATGGGGTTTGATGGAATAAAGGTTTCATATTTGTGTGGAATTATAAGGAATGAGGGGTAAGATCTTTGAGAATCTTGACAGATGTTGTAAAATAACTTAAGAAACCTTGTCACGGCAGAGTTTCCTGACATTGATTGAGATAAATAGTGAAGTTTGGCTCATGAAGCAATCCCCTGATAGGATAAGGCCTGTCAAGTATGGTTGTTGAATATTATAGTTTTGTTTCTTATTTCCCTTTTGACAACTGATTCCATTTCATGAACTATGCTTTTATTTCTGGTTGAACATTGTGGATGTGTGTTATTTCATTACATCGATGACTTGAATTTCGTCACAGGTTGCTGATAATTTACTTCATGATGCTAACAGCAATATAGAAACTCTCATTTTTTGTTCTCAAACTCTCAGAAGCAAGGTAATGTTAAAATCATGAAGAAATGGCCACATCCTTTGAGAGTTAATAATTCTTTGGTTGTTCATAGTGCCAGTAGCTTTAGTTTAAAAATTTGCAAATTGTGGCATATAGGTACAATGGGACTTGAAGAACTACCATCTGAAGCAATTTGTCCTTTATGTGATTCTTTATATGTGAGTATCTTGTACATTTTTATTTAAGTCAGAGTTAGTTTTGTTCATGAGGTGTGAAAATGTTTGTTATTTCTTTCTGCTTGATTAATTGATGCATGTGTCACCTGAAGAATCACTATAACCATGCTTCTTGATTTATTTATCGCACTCTGGAAGCTGGGACCAGTGTGAAAACTTTCGGGTTGCTAAGAACTGTATTCGTTTAATTCATGATAATTATTGATCTATTTATCTGGGTTGAACTCATCATATGATTTTATCAAGTCACTCATCTGAACATATAATATTTCATTTCTTACACTCTTAAGGGGACTGTTGACCACATTAATTCCAGTTATGAAAATGACCAGCGAATTATCTATGGAAAAATATTGGGGTTTTGATTTTTTTTTCCATTAAGATGTTTATCTTTTTTTTAAATGAAACCTAATACTTTGGTTCTTAGTTACCAGAAGTGTGTTAGGTGTGGCTGGAACCAGGTCTCTTAAAAAAGTTTAATAAGAAAATAGTTAGGAAGCAGGGATTGGTTCCCAAGGAGATTCGGAAGCATGCGTGTCGCCCTAAATGGAAGATCCTGCTGCTAAGCTTTGTTCTCTTGGTTTGTCATTCAAAATATTTCTTCTATTTGTTTTAATTAATAAAGTCTTGGATCTTCAGTTTTACATGCTTAATAGAATAGGATTTAACTTTGTGTGTCAAGGCTTCCCCAATCTACCCCTCTTTGCAGGAAAATTGGGAAAATATATGAATGAGAATCAATATGAGCTATTAGATTCTTTGGCAATTCCTCGTTTGGTTTTTTTACTGTTTTTTTAAAATGTTTTCTGTACCTTATTGGTTTGGTCTATCAGATTTTAAATTCTGAAATAGTGTTACAGATAAAGGAAGAGAGAACAATAGAAAATATGTTACTGCTGTTCTGAATGGTATTTGGCTTTTGTCATTCCATATAACTGATCCATGTTTAAATATTTATAGCATATTTGCTTTTATTTACGGCCGAAATGCCTTACACTAAGGTCTAGCTATATTAAAGAATTATATAGATCTAGTTTCTGATCATCCTTTATCCTTGCAAAAGCCAAGGATGTTATATGGAACAATGAAAGCTTGGACCGGAGATTGTGATAGTGGTTTTTATTGGAGGAAAGAAACAAGCTGCAGTTATCGAAAAGATATTCTAGCTTAATTTATACGCTTAAGTTATGTACGCCTTGATTTTTATCCACATTAGTTGATTTTTTTTATAGTATAATTTGTTAACAAATGCAAATGTGTAATGATGCAATTCAGCGAGTACGGCCTGTGCAAGTATTTTAGCAGAGATGGCTATGAAATAATGATATTAAATAACCTGCTAATGCATTTATATGGTCGGTAAATCTCTAGCATGATATAGTACTATGTTCTTCACCAAGACTCTGAATCAATACCATGTGGAATATGTACTGCATAAGAAGCGCTAGGGTGGTGGCAAATACACAATTTCAGCAAAAACTTTTTTATCCTTTTCTCTTCCTTTTCTTTCTCATGAGTGGAAAATGGAGATGTGTATTACAATAATGGATCAAGTATCATGCGTTGTGCCTGTGCTGATTGTCTGGTAGCATAATATGCACGAGTTCCTTATGACTATTAATGCCTTGGTGCCTACTAGTACTAGTTCAGGTTATTGGATAAAAATGTTAGTTTTATTTTTTAAAAATTGAGTGCCATATTTGTTATATAATGGTAAAAACTTCGGTTCTTCTGTGCCCTTCCCTAGATTGAGGATAGTTGACTGTGTTTTTGAAGAAGGGAAATGATGTGTATCATGATTCTGCCTTTTCTTTTAAGGTGCACATCCTGTTGGAGCTGAAAATTTTATAATATTTCAGGAGGGATGGGAAATGCATGAGGACATGTCTGACTGTTAAATGGCTTTTAATTAAATATATGTGTATCCTTACTTTCTTATGACTTCATAATTTTGTGTTAGTTATTCCCTCTCCTATCTGCAACTATTCTGAGAGGATGGTGCTTAAGCCACTTTTCTCTTTGACATATAGCTATAAATTATGAAGTCTGGACTTTATTTGAAGGTTTAGAATTTAGAGAGTTCTAGAATGGCTGATGAATGTCATAGTTGTAATGAACACTATCAGTTTAATCTCGTGCTAACATTCTCCGGCCCCATTAACTCTACTTATTTATTACTAATTTTCTGATTTATCTTCTTTAGGCTCCCCTTGATAAGTGAATTGTAGACAAATGGTTCCCGTATTTCAGAAATTGTATCTAAAATGAATGGCATAACTATTTCAACCAAGTTCTGTAAGAAGTAATGTGCTTTTCGTAAATTCACTCGATATATTTATGCTTCTTCACTATGAGCATAAGGAACATAAAGGCGTACTTATCATCTTTGAAATTTTCTTTGGTCATTAACGTACATTTATGGGCTGGAAGCTGAATATCTAGTTACCCTTATTTATTAATTGTAAGGTCAACTATATGATATACATGTATTCTGTCAAATTGCTTATTGATCTCCTTCCTAATGTTTCTATTCAATTAAACTATTAGTTAAATCTTTCTTTGGTCCTAAAGGTGAAAATGTGTAATAGATACATGAGAATCACCATTGTTGCAATGCTAGAAGAAGTTCAAGCATTGTATCGGCAACACAACCAACCTTGCTTCCTTTACCTGTCCAGTTAAGTTATAAAGGTTTATTATCTTTACTGAGTCCAAGTTTAACTATTATTTTTTTTATCTTTTCTTTTACTTATATGTTATAATAAAACAGATATTTGGGTCAGATCCATCTTGTGCAAGTTACCTTGGAAGTTTAATTGAAGTTGTTTTGAGCCATATAATAAAGCTTCTTGCGACAATTCAAGTAATTAGTTCTCTCTTTGACTCTTTATATTGAGTTACAAAGTCACTGTCTGGCTTCTTTTAGCAATTTCTACTTGTAAAATGACTAAATTTTATTCTCATTTTCTTATAATGTAGGACTTCACAGCTAGACCAGACATAGCAGATGACTGTGATTTGTTGGCATCGAGATGTATTCGCTATTGCCCCGATTTATTTGTTCCCTCTTCTATATTTCCATTGTTAATTGACTGTTCAATGATTGGGATAACTATATAGCACAGGTGATTTCATGTCCTTCCTCCTGCCTGCCAGGACTTTGTTAGATCGTTGATGTTTGATGGAAGCTGCGAATGCATTGCCTTATATAAGTACAAAATCCTCTGGCATAATTGTTACCTACAATTGCACTAGCCTCTATTAGTAGGTGTTAAGCTGCGATGAATAACAAAAATCGAGGAACATACATGCAGAGAAGTGTATAATATTTTGCTATTTCAAGAAAAAAATGTTTTTGGTGGACAAAAACTTAAACAAAGAAGTGTTTTAGCTTTATAACAAAAAATTTTGGCTATTTTCAGGATTTTTTTGTGTTTTTATTTGCTTAGTAATTTTAATATTTATAGGTAGGTTTCTGATCATCAAAAGGTTCCCAAGCAATACAATACACTAGATATGACATTTATTCTCTATGCTCTCTCTCTCTCTCTCTCATCTTTTGCTAATTTTCTCAGAAACATGAGTTTTTGCTTGGTATGTCAGTTGCTGGTAGCTGGCGGTTCATGCTTTTAACATATTTCACCAAAAAAATCACACCTTTGAAAATTATAAATCTGGCAGGCAGTTGAAATTTGGCAAGATGCAATATGCTGTTATTGGTTAGGATAGTTGTTTCTTTAAAGATATAATTTTTCTAACCATGATTCTCATGAGTTCACTTCCCTGCTGTTTGTGGGGCCAGTAGCATGGTTGTAAGCATCTAGGTTTAATTAATTTTCTGATGAATGTAGGCTTGTTGGTTGCAATTAACCCTGGGGGGCATGGAGACTACTGCTTTAATGATTTAGTTTTCATTTACTTTGTTGGTTAGGGATTTAGTCACCTGACAACTACATCTGATTTCTTGCTTCGCTTTTGATGCAGAGATGCTTGTAAATCCATGTTGACATTTTTATCTGTTGTCTTTGATCTTGCAAACTGCTCTTCTGGAGAGAAGTACCAGTCAATTATAAACAGTGTGGTACTTCCTCGTGGTGCAACTCTCACCAGAATCTTGATTGCTTCATTAACTGGAGCACTTCCATCTTCTCGACTAGAAGAGGTACTTGTGCTTCATCTTTATTGGTTTTTGTATTGTGCATTCTCTACCATGATACGATTATTTATTTAATTGTTTTTTCCCTCCGTTCCCACAGGTAGCATATGTGCTATTAACCCTAATGAGAACATTTTGCTACTACCAGCCACAGCCGTAACAGAGGCTGAATGTTTGTGCTTCCTAAGAGCTATATTGGATGCAGCTTCAGGATCAGATAGTCCTGTCCCCACAATTACACTCGAGGAGATCTCAGATGTTTGCCAGCACAACAGGACAGTCCAAGACATAGTTCAGGGAGCTCTAAGACCGCTTGACTTTTAACTTCACAGCTGTGTCCTGATTCTGGAAGAGATGGATTATGTCCTAAAGCATCTTAGGGCAGCTTAGCTCCTGCTTGAGCTCGTGTGATCATGTATAATTATATATATTGAATTTTGTAGTAAATGATTTTGTCATTTTATGTTTGAATTGTTGCATTACATCCACTGCTCCTTGGTTTTTTGTCAGCCGGAGTTGCTCACCTGTTGGTTTGCAATGCTTTTACTGGTACGGAGTGTTTTCGGACTATATCTTCACATGGATATTTTTTCAATAAAAGGAAAACATTTTGTTCTCTTGTGCCCTAAATGGTAATTCCATTTGTTAGATATTGATCCTTCTATATTTTTGGCTATATCAATTAAAGATGCTCTACAGTTTTTTACCGTATGATGTTGATGGCTTTTCCTCCTGTATGGTCACCGGAAGTGGAGGAAAAAAAATGTAACCTGGCCATATCAACTATGAAAATTCTTGGAATTCCATATTTTATTTAAAGTACTTCCAATGGTTCCAAACTAAGTTTTCCAATGACAGGAATGATGTAGATAAAAGTTGTTGAATGCATGGTCCTCGCATCTAACAGGATTATGGAAGCTCTGGACAAGAACAGCCAACTTCTTGTTTGTCTTTTGACGGGTCAAGTTTGAATATTTGCTTTGTAATGACAAGCATGCTTGGTTCATCTCGTAAAGTAAATCCTTAGGCAAGATATGTGTCCTATGATAGGGATGAAGTGAATTTCTTAAACGCATATGGTGATTATTACTTGAATACAGATGCCGATCCAACCAAAAAATTGAATGTTGTATGTTGTGTAATTGCTAACACATCATAGTTAATATTTTGATTCTGAAAATAATATTCTGTTTCATTTGGTCAATAATGGCAGCTATTCGTTTTGGTTATTGTTGTCATAATGCTAATTTACACCATTACATCACTGAAACGATTCAGGGCAGCGTTTGTACCCGCACTACTTTGTCTAACCGATGGGAAGCAATTTTCACTTAGCTGCCCGGAAAATTATTGCAATGCATGCCTTGTGTAGGGGTGAGAAGGTTCCAAGCCGATCTGGTAGTAGCCTGAAGTAGGCTGCTCAGGCTCGGCTCTACATATAAAAGGAACATTTGGGTATGTTAAGGCTTGGCTCGTTTATCATGCAAACCAAGCTTAAAGGACCTTTCTATTGAGCCAAACTGAGAGGTTCTATTTATTTTTACAAGCCTAAGATGTTCAAAATAGTCTCAACTATAAGCCGAGCTTTTTCAAATGATCGAGCACTGCTGCCAAATCAAGCTCAAACGAGCCTATTATCTAGTTGAGCCCAGGCTCTTCTGGAACTTCTAATTTATCTGCAGTCTTCAATCTTATGGGATGCCGAGCAGCAGAGCAATGCTGGGAACAAATATTCCCACAAAAAAGTTAAGCGGCCGATTTGGGTCGGTCAGACAAGCACCGAGTAATCTTATCCAGCTTTAATTGCAGGTGTCTTGGTCTTTGATTTTTGGATCCTTATCTCATTTATTCTCTTGGGATAAGCTTATCAATTACTATAGCTAGAAGTTCTATGTATTGCTTGAGGATGCATGCACTACAGACAGCCATGCGTCTCAACTTCGGATAGGCTTCGGCTCATGGGCTTCAGCCTCCCATGCACCTTGTGGGCCCGGTTTCCATACTTCAAATGGTCCCAGGAAAATATGACCAAAATGGCAGATAAGACCGCGTCAATAACCACACATGACACAACGAACCATGCGTGCTTTTGGATTCTGAGTTTTTGTGCAGAGAGGAGACGTTACAAGTACTTTAGTTCCACGGAGAGAGAGAGAGAGAGAGAGAGAGAGAGAGAGAGAGAGAGAGAGATGGTGATGTTGGTTTTCTCCATTCTTGTGGCATCTGGGTGGATTGGCCAAGTACTAGCTTAATTGGTTCTAGTGCTTCTTACTGTGCTTGCTGATTTATGGAGACCGGGCGACATGCATCCGAGTCCGCGTCGGCTCTGCCTGCGAAAAAGACGACGACTTCAGGGGGCACGTACGTTTCGTATACTGAAGATAATATAATCCCCGAATTTTGCTCCTCATTGAAATCTCGTTTCTCGTTCTTGGCTTTCTTTGTTTTCTCTGGCGTGGAGCGTAGGATGCTTGATGCTTTCCATCGTAAATACAAGCAAAAGAGACGATTAAATAGACCAGGTCATGTGTTTGTTCTCTCCTCCTCTTGGAGTGAACAAGTTACTTGAATGCTTGATCTCATCGGTTATTGTTGAATATTTGCTGAACTAATCTAATTATTGTAGGACATCAGTTCGAGTCCAAATCGACTTATTCTATCATACACGTCTCTTGTAATCCTAAAAGAATAGAGCAATTGAGTGTTCTAGAGATCGGATGTATTGAGGGTTAGGATTTGTAAGAAAAACTTATACTTTGCAATCTCTAGTTTTTTATACCGAAACTTTTGCATTGTTTCTATCAATGTATGTATGCAATAAACCAAAATATTTAAATATTATGCGTTCTTGTTCTTTTTCTTTCTTTCTTTCTTTCTTTCTGTTTCATTATTTTTCATGCATGTTGCACAATTATTATTGCTTTCTTTGTTGAAGTCCAATATCTGTGTAGGCTTTTAGATGTTTTATCTTCTTTTTAGTATCTCTTTTGTGCCTCATCAAGCTGCCTGCATATACTTCAAGGAGCTGTATCTTGATTGTTAAGAATACTAATTGGTGTCCAACGCCGCTGGGATAAGTGCGTTGGATGCCTCTCCAGATCGCTAGAGCTTCAAAATCCAAGTACCAATCATGGATCTCTCTTATTCACTGCAATTTTATGTTATCAACTAGAACTAAAAAATAGTGTACACATGAAAATGACTTAATTTAGCCCACATAAATGCTTTAGTAACTCAAAAATCACTAGGCATGTTGTATTCTCGTCCCTTCCTTTGTATTTGCATCATGAATTGCGCCATATAATGAAGCAACGTGAATGGAGGAAAGCAATTGGTTGGCTCTTCTGATTGACTTTCGTAAGTTATTATAGAATTACCCTTAACCTAATTCAGTCCAATTGAACCAATTTGACGTCCATATAAAAGAGAAACTTGATGCTGGATCTCTTCTTTAATTGCCATTTTTATTTAGTTTCCATGCATTAGTATTCTAAATTTAGTTCCTTACACAAAGCTTAGAATGTTTCATGCTTTATATCTGTTTTATACAAATGCTGGAAATTTAGAAATAAAATAGCCATTGAATTAAAAGAGAAAAGTTATTCCAACTTCCAGGGAGAGAAGCACCAAGAAAAGTTTATTCTGGTGCACCGGCCCTATATTAAATGCTGATTAATCGCTATACCCCAATGCTTCCCTGTACATCTTTATGATGACAATGCATAGGTTAGGCTATTAACCCATACTCGACCTATTTAAAAATTTAGGTTAAAAAGGTCCAATTCCAACCCGTTCGAGCTAAAAGATCCGTGGCTTAAACATGCTTGAAGAAGGGTTTAGGCAGTGATGATATAATCATTGCCACCCTTTGATCAGCCATTAACCTAAAATGATAAATCAAGGTCCCTTGGGATACCAGTCTTTTCTCCTTGTGGTGGTGTAACTTGTATTTTTGTTGGGACTTCAACTTTAGAGCTGTTCGATTGTCTATATATATTTTTAGATGCCAGCATCTCTAGATGAAATTGTAACTAGAAATTCTGCATTTATACATGCAAGTGTTTGTCTGGCTTATTTGCATATGAAAATTGTAGCTTTAATACTGGTGTTTGGTTGTTTAACATAGAGAGGGTATGATCATCCTAAAATTGATATAGTAATATTACCTCAATTAATATCATCATACTTATTATTATATAATATAATTATTATAAATTAAATTATTATTAATATATTTGCAATATTAATAGCTATTTTTATTAAATATAATATAATCTAATATTTTATATTATGTCGTAATGTAATATAGTGGAATACATATATAATACTATAAAATGGTATATTATACTATATAACCTGATTTATGTTATAATACAATAGCAAGTCATGTATACAACAATTTTTTGTTTTATAAATTATTTAATATTGATAATAACGTATTTATAGTAATTATTATCATATTACAACAATATAATTAAATTTGCATATATTTATATTATACTTATATTATTATATCATATCAGAATTATATATAACATCATTACATTACTATATGATATACATCATATAAAAACTATTATAGAAAGAACAATGATAATATCATGATATTTTTTGTTATTATAATCATACTAGTATTATTACTATTTGATTATTGGAGATAAAGGGAGGTGATTATAGCCCTTTAAAGTTGCAACTAGCTAGAGCTTACATTTTTGGAATTCACCATTTTTATCTATATTTTTAGATGCAGTAGAAGAGCCTAAAAAATGAAGTTGTTTGCATTTGATCTAATTGTAGGCAACCAAACATCTATCTATATGCTTGTAACTAGGATGAAACATCTAAGTTCTAGATGCAGGTATATCAAGTTTTATTCTTGCATATAGAGATGCTATTTCTGTATTTCGAACAGGTGATCTTCAAGTGACAATAGAGTAATTAATTTTACCATTGCACCAAGGCTCACACTACCTCTTAACTATTCCTCGAGAACGTCATATCCAAGAGAGTCAAAGTCGTAGATGTCCACCATTGAACGAGTAAGCGTTTTCAAACCACTCAAGCAAGAGCCCTTCGACTCAAAGGCGAGAGAAGATCAATGGATTGAATGATTCTCTTGAGAAATGAAGATGAGCAAGGCCTTTTAGTCTCTGCTTCGACTAGATGATCTATAGATGGCCTATGAAGAGATTTTTATGGACTATGTCTATTTTTAGAATCCGATCCGTGTGATGGTTATTCTTTGTTAGAATGATTGATGAGCTAGGCCTGGCCAACTAAACTTAAAAAGCCTACAACAAATAGTCTTCCGAGCTAGCCTTTCTTCTTTCGCATGGAGAATCAATCCTTCAGTCATTTCAATCATTAGGCCTCAGTGACAAGTGTTAGGGTAGACAAAAGTCCAACACTAATACCATGTTTTGCATAAGATTAAACCCTAAACCTCTAAACCTTCATGTTGGCAGGCAAGTTCACTCAGACAACTCATGTTGATTCAATAGGATCTGAGACTTAAAACATCTCTATCGTTCCATTTACACACTACAAAACACATGTTCAGTTGGCGTCTCTTCTCTTGAGGATTTGTCCCTTAGGAGGTCAATGGTTTAAATTCTAAATATCACCTAAAAGGGGGAAAAAAGAGATGTGTCCATCAATCCTCTCCTCTTTTTCTTGAAAATAAGGCCCTTTGTGCTTTTCGGTATTGGAGTCATTTAAAGGCCAATATCCTATTCCTGATGCCTTTTGATATTGGAGTCATTCTTATGGCTAGTGCTCCATTAATTCCTCATGCTTTTCAACATTGAAGTTGTTCTTGAGGCACATCCTTACTTAAATCACGGATAAAATGATACATGTCTGTGTTTTGTGTTTATTCACTTGTAATTTTGTATATTTGTTTCACTAGTATAATAATAAAAAATCACATCTCTTGATTGGTTAAGTGCCCTTCTTTTGCATAGGGAGTCATACCTAAGATTAATGTCCTCACCATTATTGATAAGATGAGATTTATGTGTTTTTTCGCTTGTATAATAATAGACAACTTCAATTCATGAACATATTTCTTGATTGGTTAAGTGCCCTTGTTATGCAAAGGTAGCTGGTTCTGATGCTCATTAGGCCATTTGATGGTTTAATGCAACATAGGCTCATACATCACATGTGAAGATGTGGGAAGAGTATATTTATATGCAATGCATATTCACAAGCATTTTCATTTCAGGGAAAAATAAGAAATAATTGTCAATGGGAAAAAAAGGGCTTTCATGCCTCTTGATGCATGATTTAGGGGTCCATGCTATTTTAGGCCATCAAATGGTCCAAAAAATCCCAGCATATCCTGTCATAAGCCCTTTCCATATCCAGTTTGATCTCCATAAGGCTTCTCCAGCTCGGGGCCTTTTGAAGGTCATGCATAAATTTCTGGGCAATCAGTATATTATCAGATATGCTACGCCCTCTAATAAGGACCTCCTGCTTCGGGCAAATAAGTCTTGAGAGGATGCATTTCAATCTGCCCACTAAAATCTTGGCCGTAGCCTTATATAGGGTGGTACACAAACTAATGCGCCGATAGTGACCCGGTTTCGTAGCTTCCTGCCTCTTCGGAATCAAGGTGATAACCATCTTCTTCCAATCCACCGGCATTGCTGCTGTGCTGAAAAACTGCTGAATGACTTCACTCAAATCCCGTCTGACCACTGACCAATACCTCCTAAAGAAGATGGAGAGGAAACCATCCGGCCTTGGGGCCTTATCCTCTGCTAAAGACTAGAACGCCTTTTGTACCTCCTCCATAGTGATCGGCCTGGTCAGCTCTGCATTCTCCTCCTCTGTGACTTTGGCTAGCGGGGAATGTACCATCTGCGGATTTTCGCTGCTCACCTAATCCGTCCACCTGACACGATAGAACTGCTAAAAAATCCCCCGAATGGCATCCAAATCCTCTGTAGTTTGCCCATCTGCCCCCCGGCCACTCTGTTCCTATTCCTTTGCCTTCGAAAAATTGTCGACTGATGAAAAATCTGGTGTTTCGATCTCCTTTTCCGATTCACTGTATCCTAAACTTCTGCTTCCATAGGATCTCATGCTGCCGAAGAAGAGAATCATGCTGGAATAGTTTGCCTCTAAGCTCCCTCATCTCCCCATCCGTCAAACCCCCCCTCTGCACATCCTGGATCTGCATCTCAGCTATAGTCTCCTCAATCTCCTCCACCCTCCTAAAAATATTTCTCACTACCTTCCGATTCCATCTCCTTAGCCGCTGCTTCATGATTTCCAGCTTGCGTGATACCCTGTACATGGGCTCCCCCATCATCGGCACCCTCCATGCCTCCCTGACAATCTCCCACAATCTAGGATAGGATAACCAAAAATTCTTAAATCTAAAGGGGCACTGATATGCAATAGGAGCTGAAGTACTTACTAATAGTGGGCAGTAATCTGAAACAATGCGAGATAAATGATTCACCTTGTAGTCTGGGAAGCTTTGAACCCACTCTACCGTAACAAACACCCTGTCCAACCTCTCCCAAACTCTCGCCTGCCCTTGCTGATTGTTGCACTATGTGAAACGCGGACCAACAAATCCCAAATCAATCAGACCATTCCCGGCAATAAACTCCTGAAATTTTCTGACCTCCCTTTTATTGGCAAAAGCCTTCCTTTCCATCTTCTCCTGCGGGCTATCTATAACATTGAAATCCCCTACCACCATCAGAGGCAGCCCCTGCTATACCAGTCTTTCTACTTCCCCCCACAGCACTCTTCTCTTCCTAAATTCCGTACTTGCATACATTGCTACTAGAACCCATGGCACCCCAACACCCTCCGAAATCACCATAACAATCTGTTGCTCACGCCCATTGAAAACATCCACCTTACATTCTCCCTCCTTCCAAGCCGGAATGATGTCTCCTAACAGGCTTCGGGATTCCACTGCATAAGACTCCCACCCCCTAGGTAGAGACCTCCTGGTCCTCTGCAAACTTTGTCCTGATAATCTAGTCTCAAACAGGATGCACACTTCCGGATTATGTATCTGCACTAATCTTCTGAAAGCCGGTGCAAAAGATGGCTCTTCGACTCCCCAGCAATTCAATAGCAATATCTTCATAGTTCAGATCCGGTTGTTTGGCCCCACCCCCATCTCTCCAGACCCCACCCCCATCTGTGCACTTTCCTCCCTCTCCTCATCACATTCCAAACTCGGCTCCATTAATGCCCTCTTGATTAATTAGAGTGCTTGGTCATGTTGCATTCCAATACCCCCAATTGCTATCTCCTTTCGCCCTTCACTGTGTTCACCCCTTGGCACACCAAGCGTGCCATTCCCGTGCACAGTGCCAAGGGATTCGTTCTTTTTTCACTTGTGTAATAATAGGCAACTTCAATTCATTAACATATTTCTTGATTGGTTAAGTGCCCTTGTTATGCAAAGGTGTCCGGTTCTGACGCCCATCAAGCCATTTGATGGTTTAATGCAACATAGGCTCATACATCACATATGAAGATGTGGGAAGAATATATTTATATACAATGCATATTTGCAAGCATTTTTATTTCATGAAAAAATAGAAACTAATTGTCAACGGAAAAAAAAAAAGAGGAAGAGCTTCTATGCCTCTTGATGCATGATTTAGGGGTCCATGCTATTTCAGGCCATCATCAAATGGTCCAAAAAATATCGGATGGAACCTCTCCTCCTATTGTTTGTAGGATGTTACGGGTCAAGTCTCCCTAAATAACTGGGCCGGTCTGACACTTGTCGGACCATTGGAGGGTCTCATATGATGGCGATACATGGATCAGCATCAGGATCTATGGATAGCTTGTGTCACAGGATCTATGGACCATTAAAAGCTGCGCTTTATGTGGATCTCCATGCAGATCCAACGATCAATGTTATATGGAACCATTAAATGATTTGATGATTATCGAACCTATCCAACTGCCACTCGAAGACGATGGAGTTTCTGATGGGCGGGTGACATGTTGTACGTGCATGACATGGGACACATGGGAGTGCAGACGATCGTTTCGTCTCTTTTATGCGCATGTGTGATGCCTTGAATTAAATACCCATTTGTCCTGTAGCATTCAAAGCGCGCGCATATATATATATATATATAATATGATGTAGCAATTACGAGCTGACATACAACATCAACGAATTTTTTTTTTGTGGATTGGATCCAAATTTATGAGAGGATCTAAAAAAGGAAGAAAAACCAAAAATTTAGCTTAGACTCTATAATCCAAGTGCCATAAAATAAATGCTCTTCATTTATGAAAATAAGCTCAAAATACCACACACCAACATATATATATATATATATATATATATATATATATATATATATATATATATATATATATAAAATATCTTAACTCTTCATCTGAGGTCGTCGGTCCAATTAGCTCAAGCGATGCTCAATACTTCTTCTTCCACCATATGGATTCTTCGGTATCTTTCTGAACACTAGCCGGATTTTGGCAGCTGCAATATATATAAATGTATATAATTGAAAAAATAACTGAAAAAAATTAAAGTCGAATTATAGAAAGAGACAGCCTTGTTTTATATAGATTGCACCTCGTTTACAAAACCAGATTTTTACGTAAATGAGTGCATCGATGGTACTCTCCTGTACATTGTAAAGTGGAAACTATATTTTTATAGTCAACAGAGCAAGTCCCCAGTCCGGCGTTCTGGAATTGCCGGAGAAAATTCCCTCCCTATGAGCTCCTTCGTTATCAGAATCACCAAAATTGAGGACTTTCAGGCTTGAGGCGTACGAGGCTTGCTTTCCTCGAGGTAAAACGTGTTCAACAAGGGAAATCGGGCTGCTTTGCCTTTAACAGCCCGCTGCCTACCTTTTATTACGCGAGAGGAGTTGACAACACGGCCCTCGCTTAAAAGGCAATCAAATTTCTGACACTCGAATCCTAAATAATGTCGCATTAGTCTCAGCACTTGTTTGTGCTCCCAAGCAATCAGATTTATCATATTTGTTCGCATCCGAAGCTGTCATTGTTGGCAACATATCGAGAAATCATTATATTGTATGAGAACCACAAATGTTGGTAGAAATGATACTTCTTTATCTGCCTAAGGAGTCTCGTGGAAATCAAAAGTGCTATAAGAAATAAGCTGGATCTAGGATTAATAGAGCAAACAAATAGAATATAGAGAGATAATATTTATGTGGTTCAACCTCCGACCTATGTTCCCCAGCAGAAACAACTACAAAAAACTCATTAATGATGAGAGGAATCTCGCCAGCAATCAAAAGAACATAATCCCAAAATCATAGAAAGGATAATATATATGTGTGTGTACGGATACCTCAAAAAATTCTTAGACTTGTATCCATAGGACTTCGGTCCATTGCGTGCCCCTCCGGTCCTTGGAGCGGGCGTCGCGAGGTCCGAGTAGAGAGGCCCTTTAGCAGTGTATACTCTGATACAAGACGCATTATAACAAAAATATTTCTCAAAAGGTTTATTAATTCTTTAAAGCATGTGCTTTTATAGATCTTTAGCACTGATTATAACTATTACTTAGGTGCTTATTTTAAAGATAATAATTTGGCGAATACTAGAACTATTCCGATTAAATAAACAACGAAGCTATAATATATGGGTTAGAAGAAAGGAAACTTGCCTAAATCTCATTGCATGAAGAATGATACAATTTTTTTGGATAAAATAAGATGGGACATCACCCATGTTGGAAACCAAAAACTCTTTCTCTAATGGAGGAGGATGCCAAGCTAAAGCCCATTAGCCTGGAACTAGTACAAGAGAATGTATTTACAAACCATGCTAAAACAAAATGCTTTTCTAAATTTCCAATTAAAATGAATGAAATTTTGCCTAAAGGAGTAAGGATGGTGACAGATATCCATATTTACTTACTATGAGGAGCATTTATAAGATTTGATCATAAGATGCGACAACCTTTCTGGTTATCAAGGGCTTTAAGATTGATTCAAAAGTTAAGGAGTTAGTTAAGATTGCAATAATTCACCCCAAAATTTCTAATTTAAAGGAGCACAATTTTGCCTTAGTGGGATAAGGATGGCGACTTGCCCAAGTCTCACTCCACAACGACTAGCTGAAAGGTATTATTTAGATTCAATGATCCTATATAAGTACTCAAGATCTATCTAATGCATGGCTGATGTGGAGCTAAACACAAACTCGAATGGATCCTTACCTACTTCTATTTAAGCTTTAGTATCCTAGCTAGGCTAAAAATCAAAATGCATTCAAATCTAATTACAAGTACCATGATCATTCCATGGTCCAGCCCCATAAACACATGTGGCAGTGTCCTCTAGTCTAAATAAGCCATGCATTAGATCAGCTCTGATACCACTTCTGTTACACCCCAAACCTATCACCTGGATCGGCCACATGATATGGCTGTATGAACCTTAAAGCAATGCTCTAGGGATCATGTAAGGCCTATAAAATGAATCTAATAACACTAGAATATTCAATCATAAAGTTCAACCATAATCTAACTAAATAAATCCATCATTATCATATAGTAAAGTTTACTCAATTACAAAATTCAAATAATCATCTGGTATTAGAAATCAGCTCCCTAACTAATAACTTTAACACATGAACTCCATGCTCAACCTAATCAAGACTACGAATCCAGTAATTAGGAAAGAAAAAGAGAGAGGTAGTACGAGTTTTACAGCCTAGTAAAAATCTCACACACTCGTACCAATATACATAAAATAAATTTAAAATAGAGATTACCTATAAACTATATTAAAATGTTGGCAAAATCATAAAACCTTATACTGATTATTCAACATAGGTTAAATAAATTCATATAAATATGTGCACATAAATGTACGTCATCAAATATACAAATCATTCAAGAAAATATGTTAGATATATCATCAGACTAAAACTTTTGTTCAACAGTGATTTCATATATTTTATCTATCATTATTATTTGGATTTCTAATCAAAAATTATTTTTCTGATTTGGACTATCCAAGTCACGTTTCGGCCCGTGATTAGCAAATCAGAATTCTATACTTCGGTCTATGCCAGTAAGCCATAATATCCATATTTTGGCTTTTGGTGGTAAACCATATGTTCGCGCTTTAGCCCATAGCAACAAACTATTGTGTCACGATTCATCCTATGATTAGCAACTCATAACTTGTCTAGTTCAAATTTTTTCATTCGGCAATCAAATTATTCAATTTCATTTATACCAAAAAAAATAATTTCCCATCATATTTCTTGCCAAATTCTAAAATTACCACATCATATTCCAAAAATAGCAAAAAACATATTCCAAGCAACCACAATCACCGATATTTGATACATCTATAGAATAAAGAAATATGTATTTATATATTCATATCAAAAATTAATCATCAGCAATTATATGACAAATGATGCAAAATCCAAAATCATTTACACATGTTATAAAATACATATTACCCATATAAGTGATTGTGTACAAAAATTCTTACATCTACTGGTCTTAGACTCAAGCACAGTAAACACTGATCTATTCTTTAATCTATGAACTTAGAGCAAGATGTCTTGCTCAACACTTTCTTATCCAAATAATTGTTCACCTACAGAGTTACGACTCAATATTAAAATAATCAAAAATGACCATGAACAGTGGAAGATTATGAAAAGATGTGGCAGTTGGCCGTAACAAGTTGGGTCTGAGACTGCTCTTTAAACTGCATAGTCGACCCTAAACCTCTCCTAGGATCAATGGACAACCTAGGTTTACCTAAGTATCTAGACCCTCCACTAGTCCATAAGATATTTAAAGAGAGAAAAAGAGAAAGCAGATAGAGAAAGAATGAATAAGAGAGAAAAGAGAAAAGAGGGAGGAGAAAGAGCAAGAAAGAGAGAGAGAAGAAAGAGGAAAATGAGAGACATAGTGTCTCTCTCTTCCTCACATCCAAGGAAAAGAAGAGGGGCTGCCCAAGCAACTATTATGGTCGAAGAGTGGTGGTCCATAGCGGCATCTGACGGCGATGGCCTGCCGAACAAAAATAAAGAAAATAAAGAAAAATAAAAATTGGGGAAGTGGCCTTGCTTCCGATCTGATGAAGAAGACCTCAAGGTGGCCGACGACAATAACCCATGTCCACCTCATCTTAGCTTTCGATGACGATGATGAAGGCAACATCAGCCATAGTGGCTGACGACACAAAATGGAACAATGGAAGAAAGAACCAAAAACAAAGGGAAACTTTCATGGCTAAGTTCGGCGATTGATCTCTTCAATCTAGTCGGCAATGGTAGCCTTAGGACCATGAAAAGGAGAAGAAGAAAGATCAAGGGTCCTTACCTCGACTTCATCGGGGTTTCAAGGCTGGTTTAGTGAAGGCTTCAACGGAAGAACATGATGAAGATCAATGGCATTAATCGGCAATGATTGAGGGCAAACTCACTAGTGGAGTTCCTAGAGTTCATTCAAGTCCGGCGACCCTATTTCCATCGGAGTCAGGGAAGAGGAAGACTCTTATCGAAAATCTTTCTACCTGTCGTGTATGCAAGACACGTGTGTGCGGCCCAATGGCTAGACCAGGCCCAAGATAAAAAAAAGGTACTTACACTTATATCCACATTTTACTTGTTATGAGGAACAATTATATGATTGCTTAATCATAAGATAGGACTACTTTTCTAGGGCGGTATAGCAAGGGATTTAAGATTGATTCAGAAGCTGGGGAGTTAGTTATGATTGCGACAATGCACCCCAAAGTTTCTAATTAAAAGGAATAGAATTTTTCCTTAGTGGAGTAAGGATGGTGATTTATATCCAATATTACTTACCATGAGGAACAATTATATGACTGCTCGATCATAAGATAGGACTACTTTTCTAGATAGGTACATCAAGGGATTTAAGATTGACTACAAAGTCAGGGAGTTAGTTAAGATTGCAACAATGGACCCCAATGTTCTATGGACTGAAAAAAATAGGTTAAAAATTTCAAACAGACTTTGATGTGTTGCTCCATAATAATTTTGAAATGAATATCAATTTAGCAGTACTTCATTTAATAAGGTTTTCTTAACCGATAGATTGGCAAATTCATTGAGCTGTAAGAGCAAGATACTTCAGCTATAGCTTTCTTGGAATGTCTTCAAGAGGCTCAGAGACTGAATGCAAGAGAAGGGGGTCTTGCGAAGGAGAGGCCCATCAACAAATCATTAGGGCTTCATGAAAATTCCATAACGAGTGGCAATTTATGGTTTTTCAGAACTTGGGCTTAGAGTTCTTTGCACAAAATGCTCCATGCGAGCTCATTCTGCCTGCTCCGGTATTGGGCTTGCTTTGATGTAACGCCGCAATGAACAGATGTGATGAGAGGGTCATGACAATAGTATCTGTACGGAGATTTCTTTTGCGCATTATGTCTGAAGGTGTCACCAGCCCAAATCTAGCCTTTAAATTTTCATACAAGAAGTTGGATACGTTAGTTGACTGTAGACAACGATGCAAGAAAAATAGAATCTTAAGTTCATAGAAGAAGTTTAAAACTAATTAATAAAATCACATAAATAACAAAAGATTAAATATAGACTATAATATAGTTTTGTTTCTGCGAAATCGGCTGGCAGAATTATTGTCATTTTATACAGGCTGCTGCAGATGTGGTATCCAATGGTTATTTAATTCTACCGATACTTCACCGCTCCCATCCAAGTAACTTTTCTCCTGTCACATCATCTTTCACGCTCCACTGGGCTTATCAGCATTTACACAATAGCCCTAACTGTGCTCCTTGCTCTCTCTCCCTCTTTCTCTCATGTTATAACCCACCCCATCCTGAAGATCCAGTATCATCCTCCCCTTCTAGGCCAAGAAATATATCCACCTGCACCTCCTCTGAAAACAGAAGTATGTAATCCTCCAGTCCCGGTAAACCTCACACATCCCGGCAGTAGTCATCTACCACCGGAAGCACTTCTCCTAAAGAAAGCAACACAGTAAGCTCCAGCGTTCTCCTCATCTAATTCCCATCACTCATGCCTTTTCCCCTCTCTCTCTCTCTCTCTCTGAAAAATTTCTTGCGGTCGCAGCTTCTCAAGAACCCTAATCTTCCTCAGCTTCCTCATCCGACAAAAGATCATCATCAGAGGCGGGGCAGCAGTGGAAAGGTAATACTACTATCCAAAGAATTCAATCTATAATGGTCTTCCTCTCTCTATCGCTAGCCTTGTAGAAAGGATTCAAGGAGGATGCAAGAACACTCAAAAAAAGCCCAAGAAATAACTATAGATAAGCACCAAATCCCAAATAGATCGTGATCGTCATCATTTCCCCAATCACCACATGTAACTAAAATTATTGTTCCTTGACTGCTTCATGTAGCCCGAAATAGTAGAGCTAGCAAGAGCAAGGAGACGACCATAAGGAGGAGGAATAGGAGGAGACAGTTGTTGGTGTCTCCAGCATGGACTTGGTACCTACCCCGGAGAGCCCCCACTCCGACCACAGTGGCGGCACCAACGCAAGCCCCCACGCCTCCTCCTCCTCCTCCTCGTCGCCATCGCCGAGCCGCTACGAGTCTCAGAAGCGGCGAGACTGGAACACCTTCGGCCAGTACCTCAAGAACCACCGCCCGCCGCTGAGCCTCTCGCGGTGCAGCGGCGCCCACGTCCTCGAGTTCCTCCGCTATCTTGACCAGTTCGGCAAGACCAAAATTCACACTCAGATGTGCCCCTTCTTCGGCCACCCCAACCCGCCGGCGCCGTGCCCTTGCCCCCTCCGCCAGGCCTGGGGCAGCCTCGACGCCCTCATCGGCCGCCTCCGCGCCGCCTACGAGGAGAACGGCGGCCGGCCCGAGTCCAACCCCTTCGGCGCCCGCGCCGTCCGCCTCTACCTCCGCGAAGTCCGCGAGCTCCAGGCCAAGGCCCGCGGCATCAGCTACGAGAAGAAGAAGCGCAAGAAGCCCCCCCAGGAGCAGCAGCAGCAGAAGCAGCCACCTCCGGCCGCTCCCTAAATATATCATCTATTATCAGCGGATGATCCTGAACCTTCCAAGGACCACCGAACTCTCTCTCAGCTATGCATGCATTAGATCCTTCTCTCCTTGCTTTGGTAGGTGAGACGAAAGCATATATAATTTATATGGTGTGAGCTTCTCTTTCAGGTTGCTATTAGTTTATGTTGCTCTTTTCCTGTGTGCTGATTGAACCTCTCTAAGCAACTTCCCTTTGCTTGCCTCTCTCTCTCTTTCTCTCTCTCTCCCTCTCTCTCTCTATATATATCTATCTATATATAGTACTATTATTATTACTACCGGATGTTGCTGTGGCTTTATACTCTGGTGACAGCAACTGGGAGTTGGTAGGCAGTATGAGCAATTGGAGTGTTACTAATATTAGCAAGGTTGTGAAGGGAAGAATGTGGGTACTGTACGTCGAACTGGGAGTTCATTTCTAAGAGTGTGTACTTGAGATCTCTGGTTATGGATCTGCCCACGATGTGTCAATTCACTCTTTTGAGCTTTTCTTTTCTTTTTCTTTTTATGGTATTAAAAGTGGAGTGGTGGTGGTGAATTTCTAAGATCGTGTGTCAGGCCCTAATGGATTGGCTCTCTTACCATATGTTTCTTGATATGCGAAATGAGAGTCAGTGCTTTAGCTCACCGTCCGTTGTTCGGTTACCACGCTTCCCCCTTCGGCTTTCCTTTTTAAAGCTTTTCTTTGTAACTCTGAGTCGTGGAAGAGTTGCTGGGATTTTGTTTTCCTGTCTCGTGTTTCCTTTGCTTCTCATGGACAGAAAAGACTGACCCTTCATAAGTAGCATTTTGATGGTTTACCCTTTGATCACCAATTCTATGATCTACCGAACTTCCCATGATGACCAAGTATACCAAACTCATTTAGCCATAACATCACTTAGATATATTATAAGACTAACATCTAAATGGCTCATTCATACATTTCGGGATGTAAGACAAAATGTGCACTATTCATTCCTAGAAAGCTAGCATGTGGGAAGTACCAGAGATTTTTTTTTTTTTTTGAAGTTAAATGGAGGAAGCAAGGTACTTCCCCCATGATTTCAATAGTTAGCAAGTCTTTGATGCAAGGTACTGGTGCTGAATACTAGAATAGTTACCAGAGATTTTAATATATGGAGAAATGGATGTTGTTCGCTGGCTTATATTCTAATACTGAATGATTAATCGACCGAAGACTGTTCTAGTGGGATATGGTAGCATCCCAAATTTCATAATCAATCTGGCCGACAACTCTTCATTGTTGTCGAACAGTAATTTGGTGTGGTTGGATGGTCTCTTTTCGGAGACATCTCATGCTTTTATTCTGTACTATTGTTGGTCTTCTGGATATTAGTATGCTCCTTTTCTTTCACCCTTATATATACTTTTTGGCCTCTTGACCCGTCTATGTGTGTGGGAAGGGTAAGCGCATGGCTTCTGAGCTCTTTTTGTATTTAAATCTGGAATTCTTTCCGCCAATTTAGGATTCCTTTTCGGCAATTTTAAACTAACAGATTCCTCTCCTTTGATGACAAGGGCATGCCTAACTTAGACCACTTATGATGAATACATATGGATTAACTGTGGAACATTCTTCTATTTTATTGTGACTGCCTAAAATAGCTAGAGACCACTTGTGGAACTTGATGGTGGCTCCTCGTTCTACATATTCTAACACTAGCTAGCACCAGATCGCTATATTACAAAGTTCATTATGTTTTAGAGAGAAGGTTTAGATTCATATCACAGTTGCCCTGCTATAGAGATTTTGTTGCATGGATTATGTCGTCATGATCGATATCATAATTATTAAGAACCTATATGAAATGTTTCATAATGTGAAATATTGGACCAGCAAGGATGGTCTAAAGAAAGTTAGGTCAAAGCCTGAAAATAAAGCATAGCGTTTAAGAGACTAATAATTAATGGAATAGTTTTAAACAACCTTGGTCCATGAAATTACTTACATGTCTTGATTAGCCAGCCACAAAATTTGTGTTCCTTTGCTTTCATTAATCATCCAACTGACACAGTAATCTATGGAATAATACCATGAAAAAGTCTTATATAAAATAAAGTTTATTTAATATCAATTTCTTGATTCCCTGTTGCTCATCCTCCTAATTGTTGCTGCCATGACTGTAACTATCTTCTAGGCCTCATATAATACTTCTTTTTATCTTCATGTGTCTTTGGGATTCACAACATTTTTCAGAAAACCTCATCTCATTGTTTGGCGAACTTACTTTTTCTTGGTCAATATGCACCAATAGCCCCATATCTAGAAGCGCCCCTTTGCCTACTGTCTTCATCCAACTGAAGTATATGCTTGACTTCACCCTTGAGAATAGCTTTAATCACTTCATAAGACTAATAATTTTTTATCATGCTCCAGTGGGTGAAGTGCTTAATGTTATTTTTATAGGAATCTTAATTAGTGTCTTCTGGTGAGTTCAGATGAAAGCTCTAATAGACTAATGTGTTGCTTCAGCTAAAACCAAGATAGTATTCCTCATGTACCTTATCACTGTTAGGGCTACAAGATTGTGTGAGGGCCAAGTGGACTTTAGAGATGACACAAACTAGATTTGGAATTAAGATTTAGATCCGCAACCAACCGATTATCTCGATAGACTGCAGCAGGTTAGATCACTCTCTTGGTTGAAACTAATTAAAGTGGCTCTAAGTAGCATTTATGCTGTTCTAGTATTCATACAAGAGCAAATAGATGAAGATCGACAAGTCTCTGTAACAATTGGTGTGATCTTATAACGCTAGAGGAAATGATGATTAAACTTGTTCGCATATTTGTCATACAAGAAAATAAGCATCATTGAAACTCTTGATGGATTTGCCTATTCTTTTTTTATTACGTATTACTTTTCTCTTAAGGTTGTTTTACAATGATACTGTATTCTTATTAAGAGTTGATTTATAGACAAGGAGGCCTCTTGCTCAAGTCAATCAGATGAAAAGAAAGGTCAGTTCATAAATTTAATCATCAAATCCATCAGAGAAAGTAAAGATAGTTTGACATCCTGGAATTCCTCTGGAATTCCATGAGGGAGCATGCAAGAAAGTTGAATAATATGCTGATTCCATGAAAAGCTTGACCCGTAGGGTGCTATAAAATTCGGCATCAGCTATGAACCAAGGATGATTTTATAGCAAAGGAGCCAATATATGCAATAAAAAATGATTTAGTCTCATGAAATATAATATCTCAAATGAGGAATCATGGTATATTGGAAGACATAGAGTTACCAATCATATGTCTTCAGGTCTATGTGGACATGTTTTGAAAATTTATGAAATTCACCGACTATCATGTTGACAACACCAGATAAGCCTTCACATAAGATCATCTATTGGATTGGTCTAGACATAATTATACCTTCTGTGATGGTAGATAATCAAAAAGATGATTTCTGATTTTGAAGAAATCTTTGATTTATTTGCAAGATTTATGTGATAGGTTTCAAGTAGGATATCATAACGAAAGCAAATATTCTTGTTAATTCAATGATAAAAGAAGATATATATAAAGAAGAGGAGAAGAGAAAGAGGGGAGATGGAAGATTGCTTTAAGAGGTTTTAGAAAAAGTAATCGATCATTTGTCATGGTAAACATATATTGTAAGTTATCTTTTCTGATAAATATGTATGTTGCCTATTGATTTATTCTTTTGGTTTCCTTAAAAAAAAGGAAGGGATTAACTGTTCAAAAGTGGTTTGGATGCTAAAGGTCTTTTAGTTATCTTGATATATAAGACTATCTCTAAGAGTATATATAGTGAGCATAATCTCAGTGGTTACTAATTCTTCCATATCTTTCTATCATTCATATTCTAATAACTCCTCCAAGTGATTTGTACTACAGCGATGAGATCAATATATGCACCTTGCTGGTTATGATGACATAACTATATTTGTGTGCAAATGGATATTGTGGGAATGCCTTTTTCTGAGTTCAAACCTGGAATATCTAACTAGCACTTGCACTGAATAGAGGTGCTGCTCGGTACACCTAAGTCTTGCTGACAGCAAATCACTCATGTAGATTCTGGTAGAAAGCCTTTAAACTGATATGTAGAGAATATTGATATACAATTTTAAGTTGCAACACTTGATTGCTCCCTTATAAAGATCGTATTGTAGTTGCTGTTTGTAATGTTTTATATGTAAAATAGCATCTTATACGTGTTCTCTAACTTTCTCCATTTGAAAAATAAGATTTTGTCACAAAATTTCATGATTTAGGGAAATCCACTAAGTATCTTGATATTAGATCTCTAACACTCTATAACACTTAGAAGGATTTACCAATGCTTAGCACCTCTAGAAGGAATTACCAACACAGTTGAAGTTAACCCCTGCTAGTTCTTTTTCACTCTGTGTTTGTTCTTGTTTTTACCACTCTTTTGTTTTATCTTCTGTTCCTGATCCTGTGTTCGGTCTGTTGTATATATTCCACCTTCTAATAAATCTTGTGGCTAAGGGAGTTCTTATCTTCTTAGACTCCATTCTCCTCAGAAAAAAAAAATGTTTTGCACAATCATTGACCTATCTGTGATGAACTTGAATTCTTTTCTAGATATCTACTCTATCATATTGCTTTTGATCATCTTCTTATCTCAAGAAACGTAAATGTAAACTCAATACACGGCAGTGGAGCACTGGTGCTTGTATGTATGCTTGCTGCATATATTTATCCTTCACATATGTAACTTTCCCTGGAGTGTGGGATTAGATGTGTCGAAATATTGCGTTGGTGTTATTAGGTTGTCTTGTGACAGTTAATCAAAGACAGTTTGATGAATGTGGTTGGGTCCGTCTTGCTGTGGGTAACCTTATGTCGATAGGAGCATATCAGCCCCTTCAGCTGCATAGCATGCAACAAAAGCCGCTTAATTCTGTCAAAGTTTCTGTGTACAGATATTAAGATTCAATCTTATCTTACATATTTGAGGCTGGATTTTTGGAACATCATCAAGGATCGATTATTATGAACATGGAAATATCTTCTATGCTCTTCTTGCCACTTCAATGGCAGTATGCGAAAAAAATACTCAATGTTTGTGCAATACCAACATACAAGAGTATTTCATTTGTCATTTCCCCTATGAAACGAAACGATGAAAATTGCCCCATCTTTCTTCAGATAATAAAGCATGTTGCATCAGACAGACAGAGAGAGAGAGAGCTGCCACTGATTAATGGAATCATGCTTCAGACACTGTTTTGAGCGTTGAACACTCACATGATGGGGAGGGTTTATTAGGTTGCAATTAATTATATGGATTCTAACATGTCCTTGCGATTCGTTTCTCTTATATAGGTCCTTTCTTAATGTTCTAATTTCCAGATGCTGCAATATAAAGAATTGCCATATGGAGATGCTATGAAAATATTTGAAACATAGATTGAAGATCATGCTTTATCTTTTCACAAAGAAAAAAGAAACAGAAGAATATGGTCCTGCATATACTATATATGATTAAACTTAAGATTTTGTATCAAATTATTGGAAACAAGTTCTGCAGAACCAATAGAAAGTTATTTGTGGAGTAGTTCCCAAGGTATAAAGTTAATTATCCAACAATGTTTAGTGCAATAAATTCAGTGTGGAGCAATAAAGAGACACAATATGATTAATAGAAGAGTAAACAAATTGAGATTACATTACTCTTCAATTTCTTATTTTAGAAATTAATATAGAATGGCTCTTGAAAATAAGGCTACTAGTTGAGCTTTTGACCCTCCAGCAACACTTCTTATAGAAAACCTACCTGTTCTCACCTTTGATTTTCTCCATGCAGCATCTCATTTTTTATTTTCTGGACTCCGTGATCTTGGCAAGCTCTACGCCACTCTGTTGGCTAAAGCAAATAATTTTATTTCAATTGTGTCCTCATTAATGTAATTACTCCATCAAAATCACCTAATCCACCTATCATGCATCCAATTTACAAGAGAAGACTAATTGAGAGTACGAGTCTCTTGCATTAGGCGAGACCCCCAACGAGTGAAGCAAGCCTTCTTTTTAGAAATATAACGGGTTTCCAGCAAGAGATCGCTTAGCAAAATTTTAAGTCCTGTACCTAATGAAGGAAAGCCTTCAATCCCGCCCTTGGAACTACTTGCATTGCACTGCATGATGAAATACCTTATACGTAATCGATCCTTCTAAGTTTCCATTGCCGTCAGATAGTGATCATCACAAGCATCATAGCAGCAGTTTTCATGCATCATTATTATCCTTGTCGTTTCTGTTGCTCCCAGTTGCGTCATAGCCGGTAAGCAGCAAATTGGCATCAGTCTTCTGCGTTTAGAAACACTTCAACGTCAAATCAAGATTTGCCACATGATGTCTCTCAATAATTTAGGTTGGAGAATAAAAGCTTAGAAATGCCACTAGAAACGCTTGTACATTGTAATCAGCAAGAATCGAATGCTGTATCAATCAATACCCCACCTCACTAGTACGGTATTAAACAACCTCGGTACCAACATATGGTACGTAGGTCGGGTTCTAATGGCATGTTAAAGCGCTTAAGAGATACTCGGCCTGCAACAGCAGTTATTTATTCAATTGCAAAACTAGGGAAGCAAGTTCACCAATTGGGTCTTCTTCTTTTTTTCGTTTTTTTTTTTAGGTGCTAGTTACGTATCAAACTCATCCAACTACGAAAGGAGTATTAGAAATGTAATTTTCTCTTCTATGATTGTTATCCTGCCCCTTTTCCTTAGATGGTGCTATTTATTGTGCTATCAGGATTTACCTGTCATTTTTTTGGACGCATTCTCCTTGCTCCATGACAGGACACCAGGGAACTTCAAGTGGGCTTATGCGTGGGTAAAGTTCCCCCAAGTTTCGCACCTATCTCCCTTTCTCTCTGTAATATTTGTGGTGTAAGATTATTTTGGAGTTGGTCTTTAATTCAACGACCGACGGTACGAGGAGATTCCCTTGCCTGCGGTCCATCATCTTCCGGAAGATGGCCTCGTACTCCTTCTGCCATTTAAAAAATAGTAAAATAATAGTTTAACAGGAAAGGAAATCGATCAAAAATAAATAATATATCGGTGAAGGGCCGGGGGGTGCATGTTGAGAAAGAGGGAGTGGATATATCGAAGCGGTCGCTGATTTGATTTGATTGGACCCTGAGCTGGGCCCCGCCAGTCGTGCCGCCTCATGTGCCTCCCTGTCCTCCCTGCTGGCGCGGCTCCCGAGCCAATGGAACGTTTGCACGTGGCTTCGTAGGAGAGGTCAAGTACGACGTGCGGAAGGCGGTGATGGGCCCGGCTCTGCGAAGCGCTCAGCGTTCAGCGTTCAGCGCTCAGCGCGCATGTATGATCGTGCGCGCGCGCGCGCGCGTGCGTGTTGGGGCTTGCGTGGTGGGATCCTTTGCGTCACTCTCGTGTCATTCTGCAAAAAAGACGACACTTATTTCTGGGTAGATGGCGACCTAATTTTACTTTAAAATTAAAAAAATCAAAGCCCAAAGTTTCCGAATCTTTTTTTAATATTTGTATCATATATAGAATAATATTTTTATTTTCTGTGCGAGAAGGACTTGAAGTCGCTGACATCTGCAGCTGGAAATCTAACACCCGTTGGTTCTGTTATGATAGAAATTATGATGCCGGAATTGGTTTCATTATATGCGCATATCAGTGCTATTAAATCTTGTTTCACAGGAACCCCTCACCGCTAAAATAAACTGTTTATATCAGAATGGTGATACAGCTTTATGAGCTGAAATAATAGTTCTTTGTTCATCGTTCCTATTAATGATAAATTGGTAATTAATTAGATTTTTAGCCGCCCATAGTTGAAAGAGACCTGACCATAATTAAAGACGGGGTTCGAGAGTCCTATTTTATTTACCATCCTATAACGATCTTATCCAAAAGACCAGTTGAAAAATATTATTTGGATTTCATGATCCTATATAAATACTCAACATCTACTCAGCGAATAGCTGATGTAGGACTAAACACACGTCCGTACGGATCCTAATATACTTCCTCTGTTTAAACCATCGTGTTCTCGCTTGGCTAAGGATCCAAATCCATTTAAATTTAATCACAAATATTACAATCAGCTCATGGTCAGCTCAAATATACTTGTGTTGTATGTCTCCTAATCCATGCAGTTCATGGGTCGGATCCGCTCTGATACTATTTATAACAACTTAAAATCTCATCCAAAAAAATAGTCGAAATGTATTATTTAGATTTTTTGATCTTGTATAAGTATCCAAGATCTACCTAACGAATAACCAATATACAACTAAATACATGCCGACATGAGTCCTCATACATCTTGTCTATTGTGCAATATTTAGGAATATAAAGCTTCAACCGGGGAGTGGTTTGAATGGCCTGCGGCTTCTGCTGCTTTGGTTGTTTGGTCCTCGCCACCGGAGTTCCATAACGAGCTGCCCAAATAAGCTCGATGTGATGCTTTAGATATTTTCTTATTTCCGGTTGTGAACTGTGCCTTCGCCCTCTTTGCTTGTTATCAAAGAAAGAAAAACCAGCAGCAGCTTGTTTGGGCTTTCAAGGTAAACCGTGTCCGAGCAAAGATGGCTGAGCCGCTCTTGTTTTCCTCCTAATCCTGCACTACGTTTATATTAAGAGAAAAAAGCCTCTCCTATGACTACTAAACCATTCACACTTCCTAAATCAATCACGAAGTGAGCACGCTAATATTAAGCAAGAGCCTGTAAATATTGCAAATGGTAGCATGGAGTCTCTTCTATGGTACGTTCGTTTCAATACAGACGTCAATTGGTCCACAAATTAAATGGCAAAGTTCTTTACAAATTGCAGTACTAGTTTCAGAGCACATAAATTACGGACTTAATTGGGATAGAGACAGGTTTGCATTCCTTCCACATCTTGCCCTTATTGACAATATTCCCATATTCTATAGATAATCACCACTAGTTCACGAGCAAGGTCTAACATAACTTATTCGTTGTATACATATACACACATACACATTTTATATGTTATTTTTTTAAAAAAATAAACTAATAATTAAAAATCAATGATTGCATGATACTATATTTTAGCATGATATAATTATTAAAATCTAGTGAATATATATATATATATATATATATATATATATATATTAAGATATTTAGATTGCAATATATGACACACCTTTTATTTTTTTATCGACTTGATGTATAAATTAGAAACATTAAAATACATGAATTTTTATTTTTTTGGCATAGTGTAGATCATGTTTGACAGTTTAGATCTTCAACTTAGATGGTTTATCATTGATTTGGAATTCATTACCCCTTTTTTAAGATGTTAATGTAAAGTCTATCGAATGTTATACATGTTCATTTCGAGAGGAAAGGTATCAACAATTCTCGATTCAAAATTTATGACAAAGAATCCAAGTTGAAGATCCACATCGTTTATTATAATTTATATCACTAAAAATATCTCAAAACAAGAATTCGATATTTTAGTGATCTCTAATCTATGCATTATATAGACGTAAAAATAGATGGTTTTCATCTATACATATTAAAATATGTATAGATTGAAAAATAATAAATATTAATACTTAAATCATAACAAAACATAGTCTCATATCATTTTAACCGTATATTTTTTCATCCATTAGTTAAAGGCCATTAAAATTTATGATTTCTAATTTTTAATTATTTCTAGTGATATAGATTATGATCGACCTTCATTATTTATTTGGGAATTAAATACTACAAGTATAACCCTTTGTCTATGTGTCTCTCTAGGAATCAGGATGTCTATGACAAATTCAATCATTTTACAATAAACATTTGCCATGAACATTCTAATAAAAATAAAAATTACAAAATATTTTGCGAACGTTCCTCCTTGGCGGACTACAACCAACCAAAACTTTTAATAACTATGTCACCTAGATCTTTTAATTTTCACCTTATAGCCTGCTAGGTTTGTTTAATTGATGTAGAATTGTTATCTTAAAGGAGATCTTCTATACTTTCGCACATAAGGGCTCTTGCATCTTAACTCCTTCATCAAGTTGCACTCCATTAGAAAAAGTACTTCCACAAGTCCGATGCAAGTCACATCGTCTACACTTATTTAATATAGTCAAACTCAAGATACGAAGAGGCTCCTCAAGAAAAGGGAAGGTGGCGTACTTCCTAATCATAAAACTAACAAAGGATCCTATATTACGTAAGGCATCACGGAGCATTTGTACACGGTCGGTCCTCCCTTGAGATGCTTGGCCAATAGCTGCTTCGATCTAATCAAGATCCATGGTGCCTGCCATGGGGATTGTTCTTCACGGACTTTGGTGCACACTTCCAATGGCCGATTTGCCTCCATTTTGCTGCCCCTGATAAGCACTGATCGATATAATTTTTCTTTTTGTTACAATAACGTGTATGAGTGCAATAAAAAAAAAAAAAAAAAAAAAAAAGGCGGATAGAAGGACGGCAGCTTGGTCCTCCCAAAGAAAACCTTCTCAATATGAGATTCCTTCGCCACGATGCCCGAGGGCGCAAAAAGACAAGCTTCCTCGGCCAAGCCATGACAATCGAACCAGTGGCCTGCGAGGTTGGAGCCCAGCACGTCGTCATCCACATCGGCCCTCGCCATGGCGGCTCGCATGGCCTCCGTGGGCTTGGTGTCTTTGACCCAAATTTTGGAGGTTTCTCTCTCTCTCAAAGAACAGGTTCCAGTCTTGCCAAAATTAGGAAGAAAATGTTACGGACCCGATCTCAAGCCGTGCAACCACGGACTACTGACCTCACGCCGCACCATTGAGAAAATCTCCATCAATGGTCCGGAGAGGAGGAGAAGAAGGCCAACGATCCAATGGCTCGAGAGCTGCAGATTGGTCTAATTATGCAGCTTCACTTCTTTAGTTCAACCAGTTGGCATCCCTCTCCAATTGGATTGTTTGGTTGCTTGGATTTGAGTTTTCTGCCTCTCTCCTTTTCTTCCTACTTTCACCTGTCCGAGCTTGCCAGTGGTATATTCTGTTTATCAACGAAATATTATGGTGAATTTCCATTGTTCATCCAGCTGCCTAATTTGAAAGCTGAGCTCTTGAACTTGGCTCAGCATGGTTAAATTCAGCAATTAAAGGGCCCAGCGTGCGTCAGGAACTGGCATTCACTTTAAAGAAGAATAATTTCGATACAAACTGATTTCAGAAATTCTAGTTTTGAGCAATGCAGAAAGAATATTGAAGATCCGAGCTACATTTTATGTATAGCTGAAACAGCAATCGAGATCACCACGGCAACAGGCTTGAACAAACATCATCACTATCCTAAGTGGCAAATGCAAGATGGTCTCAAGTTCTTACAAACATCCTGCTTCGAGCCTTGAAATTCAAAGGTCTCCAGAACTTTCAAGCTATAGACTGCAGGCACCATCGAGGTAAGATTTCTAGCAGTCAACAGCCAGCCACATATTTACTCCGCACCCAAGAATCATTTACGAATTGGTAATGAGCGAACAATTTGAAATGCTTAAATGGCCACACTCTTTAATTCTGCACTACCACCCAAAAAATAAAATAAAACAAATCAGAATAAGATTGAATGTAATATAAACTTCGGTAGGCATTTACTTGATTTAAACTGTGTAATGTAAAATGCGTCAGGAGTGCTCCTCATGAGCTAATGTCTACTTCCACAGCCAGCTACCGAGCTAAACAAGATCGCTCCATGACCAAACAGGGACAAGTGCAGGCACATCTGGCACAAAAGAGAGGAAAGATAGCAACAAATTTCGGCCATTCATTTCTTATTCACCAGACAACTAGAACAAGAGACACTTGTGAAGAGGACTTGATTATAAGATCATAGAGCATGCCTACAAAATTAAAGATAAAGAGTAAAGATGGAGTCTCAGTTGAATATTGCACACAACTTCTCACCTTTTGCCTCCAGAATGCAGCATACCAATTGCTAATACATTTCAGCAATCACTTTGTAGCAAAGGTGAGGCACGCATGTAATACAATTGTCTTTTTGGAACAATAAGACTCCGTCATTAATGTTGTCCACAATAACAACATTACAGACTGTTTATATACAACATTACCTTACTTCAGGCACATGAATGCATGACACCAACACAATCTTCTTACTGACAGAAACTGCAGCATATACAAATTATATTACTATATCTTGACCTTCACTGGAAATTCAAGAACAATCCATAGATGTCATTGACTTATTCATAGGGTCACAAAATTTAGGACATCATGACAGCACCCAAGATCTGTCATCCTCATCAACTGTTCAGCTCCAGATTGACCAGTCAAACGGCATAGAGCTTTATGACCTGATCTATTTTGGCACGGCAAACAGGGCATCCCCAATTCTTCGTTTTGATCTCCTTCAAGCATGGCATACATCCAGCCATGTGGCCGCACGGAATGCATGCCCCCTCCGCTGGGGCATCCAAACAAATAACACAAAACCCAGAAGTACTATCATTGCCTTCTTTAACTTCACTGTTCCCAGGTTTGGAAAAGCTTGAAGTACTTGCACGATCTTCTTTAACTTCGTTAGTTGCAGGTTTTATCTCTACAGTTGGCATGCTTATATCAACAGGACTGGCATCTATCGACGGATAGTGAATGGGTCCATCATAAAATATCTCCTCAACAATTGGTGGAGCAGAAGGAACCAAAACTGTGGGAGGTGTCTCATTTGATGGAACCATAATTGGAGTGTCAGGTTGGCTGGTAGTAGGCTGTGATGCACCATTACTTGGACTAACTTCAGGAGCAGCCCATCCATTGTATGCACTGGTATTTGGCTCGTTCAGATGTGCTTGGGCATTCATTTTTGAAGGTGCAGCAGCATCTGGTGAACCCCAGCCATTGTGAGTAGAACTATCAGATGCACTCCCCCAGCCATTAGTGTTGCTGGTCTGAGTAACTGTTTGGACATCAGGCACTCCCTCTGCTATAGCTGACTGAATAGAGGCATTAATGGCCATGGCTAACTCTACATCTTCCTGGTTCGATGTATGTGTGCCTGTTAATGCTGCTGATGCATATGAGCTTATTTGTGATGGGGGCGGCATGGGTCCACCTACTGGTGTTACTGGAATGTTATTATTCATCTGCAAAAAAAATTTTGCTGAACATCAAGCAAAGTAAAGGTAGTAATGCTACTAAAATGTAACAGAAAAAGAATAAACCTTTTAAAGACCTTATTATGGAAGCAATCAATCAGCAGTGACTAGAGAAGCTTCAAGCCAACCCCTACCTACATACCCTATTTGCAACATATTTTCTGGTTCTGAATGAAATTCCAAGATTAGTTCTTAGTCCCCATATGTTCTCTCTATTCTCGCAAGCTTAGTTGGAACAAAGTCCATCACATAATGAATTTACACTTTATGCCAGAATTTAATTGGAGACAAAAGCATCCAGTAATACTAATTCTTGGTCTGTACCAGAATTGCCCTCCTGAAATTCCTATTAGATTCTTACACTATCATTCACTTGTATCCTTAGCAGAACAATCACAAGATGTAATTACCTGAGGAATTCCTCGGCATGCATTATAGAACCACTGTAGTTGTTGCTTGTCACCTTCATTTGCTGATAAAAACTTGTACCGTGTTCCTGTGAAGAAAGAGCAAATTAAGGTTCAGAAGAACCCAAATGTCACTAAATTGCAGACAACTTTAACCAGAATAACAAACCAAATTCAGAATTAGTGCTAAAAAACAGTAAAGAAAGGTCCTCTGGGCTTTATCTAGCCTTATTCTCTGTTATAATGGTATTATTAAAGAAATCACAACTAATGACTGTTAGTAGCAACTCTTATATTTGCAGAGGAAAGGTTTAGCCAACCTCAAGCTTAATAGTCAATGTTTCTGCCAAAAAGGAAGTATATGAAATAAAAAAAAATTATAAACTAAGTTGCATATACAATGAAAGCAAGATAAGTGGTGACTCTTTAAATTTCACATATTGAAACTGGCAGGTCTGAAAAGCACTAAATAGAGCATGCCCTCATGAAAACAATTGGGGTACCTAGTGTTACGCTACATTCAAGTCATGAAGACTAAGAAAAATATATCATACTAGTTACAGATGGAGATAGGTTAAGATACGTTGCAAGAAAATCCTGCTAAGAACAGGATTATTGTCAAGGAGGGTATAATCAGCCGGATAGGACTCATTGTTCAACTTCACAAATTTGCCCAACTACCTTCTCTAAGATTTATTAATAAATTCATTTTACAGTCTACCACCAACAACTTGATGGAATCCTATCACGACTACCTACACAATAATTGTATATCAGAAGATTTGCATCTTTGGTGACATAAACTAATGCAAGCAACCAGTATAGAACAGACATATTGCACTTACAACAGAGGAGAGGGGATGGATAGCGGCCCTGAATAAGTTCAAGTAGAAATATCTCTAGGGTAGGAAGAGGGGAATGGGTGGGATGTACTTTTCACCCATTTTAAATGCATATATTTGGTTCAAATTATATATTTGGTTCAAAGAGAACGCTTGAAAAAAAAATCATCTTCATAAATGTACGTTGTTAACCACCTAAGCTATTCATAACATGATCTAGTATCGTTTAATATCTTCAGGAACATGTTATGAACACCAAAATAGCTAACAAAGGGCAGATTGCTGGACGGCTGTCACAGGATGGATGATGAACACCAAATATGGATGACGATGATCCAGAGTCTTTGAAAGACACTAATAAATACCTCCAAGGTTTACTAGATAGCAAATATGTGAAGAAAG